>NW_017189680.1:0-38291 GCF_001704415.2 Capra hircus | reverse complement strand
TCACAGAGGAAGACACACAGAGTGAGAGAATCACATACACTCAGAGAGAAAACACAAACTCACTAAGAGTCACACATATTGAGAGAGAGAACAAAACACACTGAGAGACAAACACATAAGAGACAGACACACACATTCACAGGGAAACACACACACAATGAAAGACATACACACAGAGACAGAGAGAGAGACAAACACGCTAAGAACCAGAAACACTTTCACTTAACGAAACACACACTGAGAGAGACACACACTGAGAGACACACATTCTGATAGACACGCCCAGAGACACACAAATTGAGAGTGACTAACACACTGAAATACATACACATACAGAGAGAGATACACACACACACTGAGAGAGAAGCACACAGTGAGACTCACACACAAAAAGAGACTGAAACACGGACTGAGAGACAAACATGCAGAGGCAACACAGAGACACATATGGACACTCACTGAGACACAGCACATACAGAAAGAGACACAGAGACACAGATATACATTGAGAAGCAGAAACACACACACTGAGAGAGACATACACACAGGGACCCACAGAGGCACACACACTCAGAGAGCAAGACACACAGACGGAGTAGTTCACATACACTCAGAGAGAGACACAGACACACTGAGAGTCACACACACTGAAAGAATCTAACAGACACTAAAAAGAAACACACAACGCTGAAGCATACACACAGTGAGACAGACACACACACATTGAGGGATACAATGAACAGAGACAGTGTGGGAGTCACAGAGACACACACAGAAACACACATCATAAAGACACACACACACACTGAGAGTTCTCCACACAAACAGAGAGAGAGACAAACACACACATGCTGAGAGACACACACACTGAGGGAGACATACACAGTGAGAGAGAGACACAGATATTGTGAGACACACACACACACACTTAGAAACATATACATACAGAGAAAGACCCACACACACTGAGAGATAGGGAGACAAACACAGTGAGAGAGAGATATACTCACAGAGAAAGACTTAAGCACTGAGAGAGAGTCTCCAAACAGAGAGTGACAAGAGAGACATGCACACTCAGAGACTCACACTGAAACACATACACATACAGAGAGATACACACACACACAGACACACATACTCACTGAGAAACGGACACACACACACTGAGAGAGACACACACACAGGGACCCAGAGATTCACACACACTCAGGGAGCAAGGCACACAGAATGAGAGAGTCACATACACTGAGAGAGAGATACAAACACACAACACAATACTGGAGAGTCCACATATCATATATTGAGAGAGAGACACAAACACACTGAGAGTCACACACATTGAGAGAGAGACACAAACACACTGAAAGATACACACACAAGAGACAGACGCACACATTCACAGTGAGACACGCACACATTGAGAGACATACACACACAGAGAGACAACACACAGGGTAAGAACCAGAAACACTCACACTGAATGGTACACACACACTGAGAGAGATACACACCCTGAGGGACACAAACTGACACATACACATACAAAGAGGGGCACACACACGGAGACACAGAGACACACTGAGAAACAGACACAGAAATACTGAGAGACACACACACACAGGGACCCTCCGAGAGACACACACTCAGAGAGCAAGACACACAGATGGAGAGAGTCACACACACTGAGAGAGAGACACAAACACCCTGAGAGTCATAAACACTGAGAGAGATGCAAACGCACTGAGAGTCACACACCTTGAGAGAGAGACACAAACACACTGAGAGACATACACATACAGAGAGAGAGACACACACACACAGGCTAATAACCAGAAACACTCCCACTGAAAGAGACACACACACTGAGAGAGACACAGACACTGAGAGACATACATTCTGAGAGACACCCACTGAGACACACAAATTGAGCATGACTCACACACTTAGAAACATACACATACACTGAGAGAGATACATACACACACACTGAGAGAGAGACATCCTCACTCAGAGAGAGACATAGACACTGACACACACACAAAAAGAGGCTTAAACACTGACTGAGAGACACAAACATGGAGAGGCAATACAGAGACACATAGAGACACAAACACTGAGAGATATACACTTGCACATACACATACAGAGAGACACAAACAGATAGACCCTGATACACACTGTGAAACAGACACATAATCCTGAGAGAGACACACACACGGCGACCCTCAGTGACACAAACACTCAGAGAACAAGGCACACAGACTGAGAGGGTCAAACACACTGAGAGAGAGACCCAAACTCCCTGAGAGTCACACACAATGAGAGAGACACAAACACACTGAGAGTCACACACTTTGAGAGAGAGATGCAAACACACTGAGAGACACACACAAGAGAGAGACACACACTTTCACAGGGAGACACACACATACTGAGAGACATACACTCGTGAGAGAGAGACACACACACGCTAAGAACCAGAAACCCTCACACTGAACGAGTCACACACACTGAGAGAGACACACAACCTGAGAGAGAGACACAAACAGTCGGAGAGTCACACATTCTGAAACACACACATGGAGACACACAAATTGCAAGTGACATACATGTTGACAGAGACACACACACACAGATACAGACACACACTGAGAGAGAAAGAGCCATCCACAGAGAGAGAGAGAAACACAGAAAGAGACACACACACAGAGACTAAAACACTGACAGAGAGATACATACAGGTAGAGGCAACACAGAGACACATAGAGGCACACACACTGAGACACATACACATATAGAGATTAACACACACACGAAGAACCAGAAACACACACTGAGACACACACACTGAGAGAGACACACAGGCACCCTCAGAGACACACACACACTCAAAGAGCAAGGCACACAGACTGAGAGAGTCACACACACTGAGAGAGAGACACAAACACACTGAGAGTCACACACAAGAGAGAGACACACATTCACAGGGAGACACACACACACCGAGAAACATACACACTGAGAGACACACATGCTAAGAACCAGAAACCCTCACACTGAATGCGTCGCACACACTGAGAGAGACACACAACCTGAAATTGAGACAAAAACACTCAGAGAGTCACACATTCTAAGACACACACACGGGGACACAAAAAGTGAGAGTGACACATACGTTGACAGAGACACACACACACTTAGTGACACACATACAGAGAGAGATACACAGACACACTGAGAGGGAAAGAGCCATCCACACATAGAGAGAGAAACACAGAAAGAGACACACACACAGAGACTGAAACACTGACTGAGAGATACATACACGTAGAGGCAACATAGAAACACAGAGACACACACACTAAGACACATACACACACAGAAATTGACACAGACACGCTAAGAACCAGAAACACTCACACTGAAAGAGACACATACACTGAGAGAGACACACACAGTGAGACAGACATCCACACAGAGAAGGAGAAACAGGCACTGAGAGACACACACACTGAGAGAGACATACACACTGAGTGAGTGGCACAAACATTGGGAGACACACACGGTGAAACCCACACACAGGCTTGAAACATAGACATATATAGAGAGAGACTCACACACAGTGAGAGACACAGACACTGAGAGACAGACACACTGAGACACTCACACAATCACTAAAATCAGACACGCAACACTGAGGCAGACACACAGTGAGACAGACACACACACATTGAGAGATACAATGGGAGACACACAAACAGAGACACTGTGGGAGTCACACAGAGACACACACACAGGAGACACATACCCTGAATGAAATACACACACACACTGAGATTTCTCTGCAGACACTGCGAAAGAGACAAACACTCTTACACTGAGAGACACACACACTGAGAGAGACATACACAGTGAGAGACAAAGACCCAGACATTGTGAGACACACACTCTGAGACACACACACACTTAGAAACATATACATTCAAAGAGAGAGACACACACACACTGAGAGATAGAGAGACATCCACACTGAGATAAACACTCACAGAGAAAGACTTAAATGAGAGAGAGACACATAAACAGAGAGACAACATAGAGACACACACTCTGAGAGACTCACACTGAAACTCATACACATACAGAGAGAGACACACACAGACACAGACACAGACTGAGAAATAGACACAAACACTAAGAGAGAGACACACACAAACACTCACCAAGACCTACACTGTCAGAGAGGCGCACACACACTGTGAGTGTCCCACATACTGAGAGAGTCAAAAAGACCCTGAGAATCACACACACTGAGAGAGAGACACAAACACACTGAAGACACACACCCAAGAGAGATACACATACATTCACAGGGAGACACACAAACACAGAGAGACAGACACACAGAAACTCACCAAGACCCACATCATCAGAGAGCAAGACACACACATTGTGAGAGTCACACACACTGAGAAAGAGTCTAAAAGACCCTGAGTGTCACATACACTAAGAGAGAGACACAAACACACTGAGAGTCACACACATTGAGTGAGGGACACCAATACACTGAGAGACACACACACAAGAGAGAGACACATTCATTCACAGGGAGACACACAAACACTGAGAGACATACACAGAGAGAGAGAAACACACACACAGGCTAAGAACCAGAAACACTCACACTGAATGAGACACACACACACTGAGAGAGACACACACACTGAGAGAGACACACACACTGAGAGACACACATTCTGAGAGTCACACACTGAGACACACAAATTGAGAGTGACTCAGACACTTAGAGACATACACATACAGAGAGTGATACACACACACACACACACTGAGAGAGAGACAGCCACACTGGGAGAGACACACACACTGAGACACACACACAAAAAGAGACTTAAACACTGACTGAGAGACACAAACATGGAGAGGCAACACAGAGGCACATAGAGACACACACACTGAGAGACCCACACTGACACATACGCATACAGAGAGAGACACACACACAAACACACATACACACTGAGAAACAGACATACACACACTGAGAGAGAGACACACACAGGGACCCACAGAGGCACACACACAGAGAGAAAGACACACAGACTGAGAGAGTCACATACAATCAAAGAGAGACACAAACACACTGAGAGTCACACAGACTGAGAGACTCTAACAGACACTAAAAAGAAACACAAAATGCTGAGGCAGACACACAGTGAGACAGACACACACACATAGAGGGAGAGACACAACGGGAGACACATGAATGGAGACACCGAGAGTCACACAGAGGCACACACAGAGAGAAACACACAAACACTGACAGAGACACATTGTGAAAGCAGGAACACACAACATACAGAGACACACACACAATGAAAGAGAGAGACATCCCCACTGAGAAGGAGAAAAACACACTGAGAAACACACACACTGAGAGAGACATACACAGTGAGAGAGAGACACGAAAACAGAGAGACAACATAGAGACATGCACACTGAGAGACACACACTGAAACACATACACATACTTTGAGAGACACACAAACACAGAGACACAGACACACACTGAGAAACAGACACACACACACACACACTGAGAGAGACACACACACTCACAGAGACCCACACTGTCAAAGAGCAAGATACACACACTGTGAGAGTCACACACACTGAGAGAGAGACACAAACACCCTGAGAGTCACACACACTGAGAGACTCACACAGACACTCAAAAGAGACACACAACACTCAGGCAGACACACAGTGAGACAGACACACACACATAGAGGGAGAGATACAATGTGAGACACACTAACAGAGACAATGTGGAGACACACACAGACACTCCACGCACTGAAAGATACAAACACACTGAGAGTTAGCCACGCACACAGTGAGAGAGAGAAAAATGCACACACACTGATATACATATGCACTGTGAGAGACATACACAGTGAGAGAGAGAGACATAGATATTGAGAGACACAAACACGGTTAGACCAGAAACACTCACACTGAAAGAAACACACACACTGAGAGAGAGACAAAAACACACTGAGAATCACATACTGAGAGACACAGACAGAGACACACACGCTGAGAGAGACACCCACATCCAGGAAGAGAAACACACTCCTGAGAGTGAGACACACACACACATTGAGGGAGAGAAACATACACACAGAGAGCGAGACACAAACTCCCACGCTGAGAAAGATATACAAACACTGAGAGAGACCTACCTACACAACTGGGAGGGAGAGACACACATACTGAGAGACACACAGAGACACTAAAAATAGACACACAACCCTGAGGCAGACACACAATGAGACAGACTCACCCACATTGAGAGAAACACACACTGGGAGACACACGAACAGAGACGCTGAGAGTCACACAGAGACACAAACAGAGAGAAACACAAACACACACTGACAGAAAGACACACTGTGAAAGCAGGAACATGCAACATACAGAGACACAAACACACTGAGAGAGACGCACACACACTGAGCGAGACAGACATCTGCACTGAGAAGGAGAAAAACACACTGAGAAACACACACACTGTGAGAGACATACACAATGAGAGAGAGTCGCAAACATTGTGAAATATGCACACTGAGACACACTCACACACATAGAGACACAGACATACAGTGAGAAAGACCCACACACACTGAGAGAAAGAGAGAGAGATCCACACTGAGAGACAGAAACACACACTGAGAGACACACCCCATGAGAGAGAGATACACAGTGAGAGAGAGACACAAACACACTGATAGTCACACACACTTTGAAAAAGACACAAATGCACTGAGACACACACATACTGAAATACACACAGACACTAAAAATAGTCACACAACATTGGGGTAGACAAACAATGAGAAAGACACACACATTAAGAGAGACACACCAGGAAACACATGACCAGAGACACTGTGAAAGTCACACATGGACACACACACACAGATACACACACACACACACATATACTGAGAGTTAGCCATGCACACTGAGAGAGAGAGAAAAACACTGAGAGACACACATTCTGAGAGACACACAAGAAACACACAAATTGAGAGTGACATACACGCTGAGAGAGACACAAACACACTTAGAGATATACACATACAGAGAGAGAAACACACACACACTGAGAGAGAGAGAGACATCCACACTGAGAGACAGAACACACACACAGAGACACACACAAATGGAGACTTGCGCAGTGAGAGAGAGACACAGACATTGTGAGACACACACTGAGACACACACACACACTTAGAGACATATACATACAGAGAGAAACACACACACACTGAGAGACAGAGAGACATCCACACTGAGAGAGAGAAACACACACAGAGAAAGACTTAAACACTGAGAGACACAAAAACAGAGAGACAACATAGAGAAATGCACACTGAGAGACACACACTGAAACACATACACATACAGAGGGAGACACGCACACACAGAGACACAGACACACACTGAGAAACAGACACACACACACTGAGAGAGACACACACACAGGCACTCACTGAGACCCACACCATCAGAGAGTGAGACACACACCCTGTGAGAGTCACACACACTGAGAAAGAGACAAAAAACACCTTGAGAGTCACACACTAAGAAAGAGACACAAGCACACTGAGAGTCACACAGATTGAGAGAGAGACACAAACACACTGAGAGGCACACACAAGAGAGACACACACATTCACAGGGAGACACACACACACTGAGAGACATACACAGAGAGAGACACACACACACTCAGAATCAGAAACCCTCACACTGAACGAGACACACAAACTGAGAGAGACACACACACTGAGAGAGACACACAAACACACTGAGAGACACATATTCTGAGAGACACACAGAGACACTCAAATTGAGAGTGAGACACATGCTGAGAGATACACACACATACTTAGAGACATATACATACAGAGAGAGATACACACAGAAATACACAGAGACACACTGAGAAACAGACACACACACACTGAGAGAATCTCACACACAGGGACCCACAGAGACACACACGCTCAAAGAGTAAGACACACAGACTGTGAGAGTCACATATACTGAGAGAGAGAGACAAACACACTGAGAGTCACACACATTGAGAGACTCACACAGATACTAAAAAGAGACACACAACTTTGAGGCAGACATACAGTGTGTCAGACACACACACATAGAAGGATAGACACAATGGGAAACACACCAACAGAGACACTGTGGAGACACACAGACACACACACACACACACTGAATGATACACACACTGAGAGTTAGCTACACACACAGTGAGAGAGAGAAAAAGACACACACACTGAGAGACACACATACTGAGAGAGAAATACACAGTGAGAGAGAAACACAGATATTGAGAGACACACACACACTAAGAACCACAGACACTCACATTGAAAGAGACACACACACTGAGAGAGACACACACACTGAGAGAGAGACAAAAACACATTGAGAGACATACATACTGAGAGACACAGACAGAGACACACAAATTGAGAGTGATGCACACGCTGAGAGAGACACCCACATCCAGGAAGAGAAACACACTCCTGAGAGCGAGACACACACACACATTGAGGGAGAGAAACATTCACACAGAGAGCGAGACACAAACTCCCACACTGAGAGAGATACAAAAACACAGAGAGAGAGACCCACCTACACAACTGCAAGGGAGAGATACACATACTGAGAGACATACAGAGACACTAAAAATAGATACCCAACACTGAAGCAGACACACAGTGAAACAGACACACACACACATTGATAGAGAGACACACTGGGAGACTCACAAACAGAGACAGTGAGAGACACACACAGAGAAACACACACACACTGACAGAGACACACAATGTGAAAAAGGGATCACACAACATACAGAGACACACACACACACTTAGAGAGACACACACACACTGAGAGAGACAGACATCTGCACTGAAAAGTAGAAAAACACACTGAGAAACACACACTGAGAGAGACATACACACTGAGAGATAGACACAAACATTGTGAGACACACACACTGAGACACGCACACACACACAGAGACATAGACATACAGGGAGAGAGACCCACACACACTGAGAGAAAGAGAGATCCACACTGAGAGATAGAAACACACACTGAGAGACATATCAACTGAGAGAGACATACACACTGTGAGAGAGACACAGACACACTGAGACACACACATCCTGAGATACACACAGACACTAAAAATAGACACACAACCCTGAGGTAGAAACACAATTAGAAATACACACACATTAAGAGAGAGACACACTGGGAGACACACGAACAGAAACACTGTGAGTGTCACACATAGACACACACACACAGAGACACACACACAGAAAGAGACACACACATACTGAGAGTTAGCCATGCACACTGAGAGAGAGGGACAAACACACAAACACTGAGAGAGACACACACGAGAGGGACACACACTGTGAAAGTGTGAACACACAATATACAGAGACACAGACACACTGAAAGAGACACACACAATGAGTCAGACATCCACGCTGAGGAGGAGAAACACACACTGAGTGACACACACACTTAGACATACAAACTGAGTGAGAGGCACAAACTTTGTGAGACACACACTGTGACACCGACACACATACTCTCTAAGTAGACATAGAGAGAGTGACACACACACTGAGAGACACAAACACACTGAGAGACAGACACAATGAGAGCTTCACACAAACACTAAAAACAGACACACAACACTGAGGCAGACACACAGTGAGACAGACACACACACATTGAGAGACACAATGGGAGACACACAAACAGAGACACTGTGGGAGTCACACAGAGACACACACACAGACACACATCCTGAAAGAGACACACACACAGACTGAGAGTTATCCATGCACACTGAGAGAGAGAGACAAACACACACACGCTGAGAGACACACACACAGAGAGACATACACCATGAGAGAGAGACACATTCATTGTGAGACACACACACACACACACTTAGAGACATATACATACAGAGAGAAACATACACATACACTGAGAGTCACATATATTGAGAGAGAGACACAAACACACTGAGAGACACACACACAAGGAAGAGACACACACATTCAAAGGGAGACACACAGACTGAGAGACATACACAGAGAGAGAGACACACACACACACGCTAAGAACCAGAAACACTCACATTGAATGAGACACACACACTCAGAGAGACACACACTGAGAGAGAGACACAAACACACTGTGAGACACACATTCTGAGAGACAAGCAACAGTAGAACTCAACATGTAACAGACTTGTTCAAAATGGGGAAAGGAGTATATCAAAGCTGTAATTATCACCCTGGTTATTTAACTTATATGCATAGTACATCATGTGAAATGCCAGGCTAGATGAATCCTGTGCTGAAATCAAGATTGCTGGGAGAAATACCACTCTTATGGTAGAAAGCGAAGAGGAACTAAAGAGCCTCTTGATAAAAGTGAAATAGGAGAGTGAAAAAACTGGCTTAAAACTCAACATCCACAAAAATAAGATCATGGCATCTGGTCCCATCACTTCATGGGAAATAGATGGGGGAACAATGAAAACAGTGACAGATTTTATATTCTTGGACTACAAAATCACTGCAGATGGTGACTGCAGCCATGAAACTAAGAGACACTTCTTCCTTGGAAGAAAAGTTATGACCAAACTAGACAGCATAGTAAAAAGCAGAGACATTACTTTACTGACATAGGTCTGTCTAGTCAAATCTATGCTTTATCCAGTAGTCATGTATACATGTGACAGTTGGACCAGAAAAAAGGGTGGGTGCCAAAGAATTGATGCTTTTAAACTGTGATGTTGGAGAAGACTCTTGAGTGACCCTCAAACTGCAAGTACATCAATCCACTCAATCCTAAACGAAATTGACCCTGAATATTCATAGGAAGGACTGATGCTGAAGCTGAAGTTCCAATACTCTGGCCACCTCATGCCAAGATTTGACTCACTGGATAATAACCTGATGCTGCAAAAGACTGGAGGTAAGAGGATAAAGGGGCGACAGAGGATGAGATACTTGGATGGCATCATCGACTAATGGACATGAGATTGAGCAAGCTCTGGTAGATGGTGAAGGACAGGGAAGCCTGGAGTGCTACAGTTCATGGGATCAAACAGAGTCTAAACAACAATTGTATTAAATCATGAAAGCTGTAACAACAAGATGAATTGACCTCTCCTGAGTGCCTTCTATGCATCAGGCACTGTGTTATGAAATCTACACCTATTAAGTGATTCTTATAGGTTTGATAATACTTAATAGATGAGAAAACAGGATTCAAGATGCAAAGTAACTCTATTTTTAGCTCTTTATTAAAATAACTGAATCTGGCTTGTCATTAATAAGAATATGAAGACAAGCTTCACATGTACTTCAATTTTTATATTTAATTCAGCAAATATTTTAAAGGTAAACCTATTAAGCACTGAGATCAGACTTGGGGAAAGATCAGAAGAGTGAGATAATTGGTAAGACTATGGACTGTCCCCAGAGGCTGACTCTGTAACTGGGAGAGTGGAGAAATTGACCAGGTACAAGGAAGAAAGGATACATCCAGATGCAGTGCAAAGCCTTGGGAGAACTTTGGCCAAAAGGACACTGATCCCTACAGAGAGGAAGTGGGAAAACTTGTAGGTGCAGTTCGTACTGAGCTGAGTAAATTGCAGGAGAACACATGGAAGCAGGCGAGTTCTCTGAGTCTCTCTCCATTCTTCAACAGCATGCATTCATGAAGCTGAGCAGACAGTTTAAGCCAGGCGGGAGCACTTTCAGACAGAAGATCAAAGTCTGAGAGCAAATCCCTGGCAAGGGGCAAACTGTGCAGATCCAGTGCAGTAGAGGAAGGAGAGGGCTACTTGTAGGCTCTGCGTGAGTGGCAGGTGTAGGCAGCTGGTGTGGAGAGTGCTTTTATAAAATGAGGATCCAACATTCAAAAACCGGGAGATCTCTTACTGAACTTCAGCTTTTTTGGCCATTCTAGATAAATCAAAAGTCCTGGCACCTGGCCCACACACCCTCCTATTGTGAGTGGCGGCTCCTTCTGGGCTAGATTGTGTTCTCTGCATGTGTTCCAGCCCCCTTGCTTCCTGTGGTTTGTACCCACTGACCTCATTTCTTCAAGTTGCCTGCCAGGGCCCTGGAGCAACAGGGATGCTTTCACTTGGCTCAGTCTCATGCTGAGTCAGAGGACTAAAAAGGTCAAAAGGTTCTGTGCTTAAATCTTGTTAGTACGACTTTACTACCTGTTACCTTAGCTTCCTCATCTGTTAAGTGGGCATAACAGTATACTCAAATCTATAGCAATCACTCAGAATGTGTAATTTGCTTAACATAGCATCTGGACCCATCAGTTCAGTTCAGTTGCTCAGTCAGGTCCAACTCTTTGTGACCCCATGGACTGCAGAACGCCAGGCTTCCCTGTCCATCATCAACTCCCAGGGCTTGCTCAAACTCATGTCCATCAAGTCAGTAATGCCATCCAAGCATCTCATCTTCTGTCACCCCCTTCTCCTCCTGCCTTCAATCTTTCCCATCATCAGGGTTTTTTCCAATGAGTCAGTTCTTTGCATCAGGTGCCAAAGTATTGGAGCTTGAGCTTCAGCATCAGTTCTTCCAATGAATATTCAGGACTGACTTCCTTTAGTATTGACTAGCTGTACCTCCTTGCAGCCCAAGGGACTCTCAACAGTCTCCTCCAACACCATAGTTCAAAAGCATCAATTCTTTGGCCTTCAGCCTTCTTTATGATCCAGTTCTCATATCCATACATGACTACTGGCAAAACCATAACTTTGACTACACAGACCAACGTCGGCAAAGTAATATCTCTGCCTTTTCTATGCTGTTTATGTTGATCGTAGCTTTTCTTCTGAGGAGCAAGTGTCTTTTAATTTCATGACTGCAGTCACCATCTGCAGTGAGTTTGGAGTCCAAGAAAATAAAATCTGTCACTGTTTCTATTGTTTCCCCACCTATTTGCCATGAAGTGATGGGACCGGATACCATGATCTTATTTTTGTGAATGTTGAGTTTTAAGCTACCTTTTTCACTCTCTTCTTTCACTTGCATCAAGAGGCGCTTCAGTTCCTGTTTGCTTTCTGTCATAAGGGTGATGTCATCTGCATATGTGAGGTAATTGATATTTCTCTTGGCAATGTTGCTATGCCAATAGCAAGCTGCTTAAAGATAGTCCTCAGAACCCCAGAGGGACACAATAGCAGGCTGGCAACAAGGTGGCTTGGAGCACTTTTTTTTTTTTTTCTGCCCTTGTCAGCCAATGGTAGGTCCCAAAAGCAAATGAAAGACCCTGGCATAATTTTCCTGGTTCCCTTCCCCATAACATCTTTGTGCACCAAGTTTATCCAAGCCTTTCAACTTATGGAACCCTCCCTGCTGTCCTAGTGACTGTGTACTGTTTATACATCCAGCACACAGATGTGAAACCTGAGGCTGGAAAAGGGTCATCACTGGCTCCAGATCTTAAACCCTGGCCACTGAACCACAATAGCACAATGCCAAGGACAAACCCAGGCAAGGACACTGATCTGGGCTGCTCAGCTTTGCACTGTGAGGCTGATGGCCATATACCCTCATGGGTAACAGGGTACCTGGAGGGACACTGGGGCACAGAAGCTGGGGTGGGCAAGCAAGAGACAGCCTCCAGATAATGGGCTGATCAGAAATCACAATTTTGCATAGGGAAAACATGGCCTTTGCAATTTAGGGTCCAGGTTAATTCTAAGAATATGATTAGCTACCAAGCATGGAGTAAGTGAGGCCTGGGTGCCATGCCCTAAAGGTAGCTTTCCATCCTGTCCAAAGCTAACACACAGGCTTCTCTGAGACAGAGGGGGATGCCCAGCAAGGCAAGCAGCGCCAGCAGCAGCACAATGCCCCTTCTCCTCATCTCCTCTACTCGCATTGCCTATTGGCACTTGAGAAGTGTGCTATGAAAGCAAGTCAACCAGGTGAGCCTAATGCTGCTGAGCTTCTGGTGTCATTGCCTGTATCTCAAAACCAGAGACTTCTGAATCACATTAACACCCCAGAATTGTGTGGGTGGACCCAGGTTTTCTGGTGCTGTACTGGGAGACTGCACAGGGCTCTTTCAGCTCTTGTCCTGAAACGAGATGGTGGACAGGTGTCCAGAATTACAAACTAGTGAATACACTAGCTTACCAAGCGTCCTCCTTCTTTTTAGCTCTAGGTTCCACCCATGTCTACCACAGAAGACCGTGGTTGGTATCAAAAGATTCCACATTCTGAGGCTGTTTGGCAGATGGTGTGGTATATAGTCATCCAGGTTGACCTGGAGCTGGCCCTCAGTCCTGCCTGTCCCAGGAAGGGCATCCCTCTAGGCCAAAGATTGGAGGAAGGTAACAGAACCAGTACCCCTGGGCCTCTGTCAGTCCTCTGAAAGCATTGGCTCTTATTGGGGCTAAGATCACTTGTGTCTAATGCTTTGTCCAAAACCTTTGGGGGCCACAAGAGTTTAGGGATTTAGAAATCATTAATAGTGACACAGAGATCAACACTAAGGCAGGTGCATGCAAACACACTGACACAACTGCAGTGAACCATGTGACTGTTAATACCAAGTGGGCTACATAGCGAAAATTCGGGATACTGTAAATAGCTTCTTGTTATCATTCATTTTTGGTTTTACTACCAAAAGGGTTTAGGTCAAGCTGGTGAAAACCCTTGGCTGCTGAGGTGTTCTGGGTGATGGAATGGTGGACAGTAGATCATGGACCTGAGGCAGCAGGCAGATGTTGACTCCTGCACAGTTCAGGGAAGAGGCTCACAGCTTCATGGATTCCTAGTCCTGCTAAGAACTTGTGATCCTAGCACTGGTCCCCCCAGTTAACAAATCCTGGCAGTTTGATTCAGCTCACAATGCCTCTGTCTCCAGGGGCCACTATATACATCCTTGCTCAAAATCCACCAATGGCCCTCAAGCCCAAAACCAGGCCACATCCTATAGAATCTTTGACACTGGGGGCCAATGGTGTCCATGTTCTCCTCCTTTCCTAATCTGAGGCTCCTCCCTATCTCCCTGTCTCCCAGCTGCAGACTTCAAGGTACATGCCTACATTCCCACTCATTCTGGGGAAAGCTTTCTTGGCAAAAGAGATGCCTCTTCAACCAGTATTCATAGTAGGTGCTTTCTGGTTTACAGACTGCTTTTGTGTGAATCATCCAGTGACTACCTCATTCCCATCAGATACACAAACAAATAGTATTACTAGTAATGGGCACGTTTCACACTGTGCTCATCCTTCAGATAAACAAATGGAGACTCTGAGAGGGAGTGATTTGCTGAGACTCACACTCCAGCAGTGGTGGTGCTGGGGCCCAATCCACGTTTGAGATGGCAGAACAGAGTGTCTGCTTCCTCCCACACCACCTCTGTGGAGGACCAGAGCATGCCCAGCCTACCTGGCTGCTGCACATACCTGCCTGCAGACTTGCCTCTGCAGGCAATGGATGAAACTTCACAGCACATCAAAGTCTCTAGATATCCTTTGCCAAAAATCCCTCAGAGGTCCTATACAGATGGTGTCAGGCTGCGGGCCTTCCATAAGCTCACCTGCTCCAGCTACACACCTGGGCTCAGTTCCCTCCATGGGTCTAACCCTTGGGGGCCTTCCCCCATTTCCCAGCCAAGGAGACCCTCTTCACTACAAGACCCAGCTAAGATGGCCCTCCCATCTAAAAAGCCCTCCATGGTCCCTTGATGTGAGTCAGTGTTTGGTCCCCCACATTTCATGCTCCCCAACCTCTGCCTCGTTTCAAGCTCTGCACTTTACAGGTCTGCCTGGAAGATGCGCTCCAACCTGCCCACCCCCAGCCCTGAGTGATGCAGGTGTGAGGGAACACCTGATGGCCTGCATGGTGGAGGAGCCTCTTACAGGACAGGTGTCCTTGGACTTGAATGCACTTTTTCTTTTGAGGTCTGGCACCCAGATCTGCCCTCTCCCATCAGATTGTGCTTACACCGTGGCTAGCATATGACTTGTGACCAGCACACTGGAAGCAGTTCGCTTGCCCAACCCAGCAGTCTTCTGATGCAAAAGATGCCAAGAGCCCCTCCCACCAGGCTGCATGCAGAGCAGAATGTGGTGCCACCTGGGCAAAAGCACTTGGCGTCCTGTATGTACACACAGCCACTGCTTGGGCACCAAATCCTGGTTTCAGTTTTCCTGCTTGGTCAATAGCAATCACGAGGCCTCAGGCAATGTGAGGGCCTGACCACCAGGGCTCACTGTGGACACCTCCAATGCCTGTCTGTCCTCTGAACGTCCCAATGGGCTGGCAGGAACTGTAAGGTCAACATCACAAGTGAAGGGATGCCCTGTTCAACCGTGCCTGCTCCCTGTCCCCTTGGTGATGAGTCCCCAGCCAGCCTCCAGAACCAACTCCCCACCCTCCCCACCCGTGCAAACAGTCTCATGAAGGACCCATCCCAAGAAGGCTGGCCCTGGAGTGGTCCAAGTAGAGGTGGCAAAATGGGGCCTTGGTACCGGGTTGACATCCCTGTCCCACTGGTTATGAGGACCCATCCTGGGGATAGTTGATGTGCACTCAGACCTGGGCTCAAGACTACAGTCCAGCTGCTAGAACTTTTCTGGGCTGGCAAGGGGAGAGGAATTCCCCAGCAAGTGAGAAGATCCAGGCGTGTGGAACGTGGGGTGAATAGAGGGGAGTGACTTCTTAGCTTTGCTGTATGCAAGCAGATGACCAGCCTAGGATGAAGAACAGTGAGAACCAAGCAAGGAGGTGGCCAGGGCCTGTCCGGAAGCTGACAAAGCTTCAGGCAATGGACAAACATCAGCCCAAGATTTGATAGGAGTGGCTGAATCTCAAAGACACTGAATGTTCCGCCAAGGCAGACCTGAGCCACTGGCATTGGACGTCCTCTTGGGAAAACATGCATCCCTGACACGAAGGCCAGGGAGACTGGGAGGCATGTCCCAGAAGACTGGGGCATCCCAGACATCTCTGAACTTCTGAGCCTGCAGGAGCAGCCCATTTCCCCACCCCATAAAGAGCTGGTCCCCTGCCCAGGGAGCAAACTGGACCAGAGTCCTCCTGCACAGTTGCCTCTCTGTCCCAGAAATCAGGGGAGCTGGCTGCCCTGATCTGCAGCAGGACCCATGGCACTACCAGCATGAAAACCAAGGAAGCGCGGGAAGAGCTGATCATCTACTGTCCGGCTGCCAAGCAGAGCAAAGTCACTGTGCAACACGTGCTGGGCATTCTGGGCCTGGTGATGGAGGAGATGGACAACACCCATCTTCCCCCATACCTGCTGCCCAGGGGCTGCAGCAGAGGTCATGGGGTTGCACTGAGCTGCCAGGAGCCAGGGACCATGATGAAGGCTGCCACAGGGCAAGTGGTCAACACAGCATGGCCTCCTGGAGGCTTGATAGGTGGGTAACCAACCAAGGTATAGTCCCAATGACACTGAGGCCTAGAGCAGCCACCCCCGTAAACAGGTGAAGATCCCTCGCCCAGGTTCAGCCGCTGAGCCAGTTCTCAGGTCTGGAACTGAGGAACAGGAATGGGGCAGGTCCCCAGGAGAAGGATGCTGCCACACCCCAGCAAACAAACATGGGAATGACCCCATCCCCTCCCAAAGGGACCATGGGCTCTGAGATGGTGAACCCACATAGTGAGGTGGGACCACCAGAGGGGTGGAGGTTACCAGACACACAGTCAATGTGACACCGACATGAGAGACATTGTTAACTCTGACTCTGCGGCCCCTTCTGGACGACCCCCTGGGCTGGGGTTTCTGGGCACAAGGGATCAAGGGGCAAGGGACGCGGGGCCAGTCCCGAGGATTTGTCAGTTGGTCTTGAGCTGGGGGGCCTGGAATGCAGTATCCCCCACAGCCAGGTGCAGGGCTTAGTGAGACATCTGTCGAGGAGTCCTTCAGAATCTGGGGAAACATGTGATATGAAGGAAAGATGGTAAGGCCAAATGAAAACCCAGTGTGAACTCCATTGATTAAAAGAGAAATGCATAGAAAAAGAAGGGGCATACACGCCCCATTCATGAACTGGAGAACCTTCTCACTTCTGGTGGTGCCTCATGGGCATCCTCTGCTCCTGACTCCTCACACCCTCTCTGTGCTTGGCCAAGTTGCCATGGTGGGCACACAAGTATTCAAAGAGTAGCCACACAGGGCTCCCTCCCAGAGCACGATAGTCCACTCACTGAAGTCCTCTCACCATGAGTATGGGATGGCAATGCACACTCCAGTCCACACTCCCTTCTTCTCATTCTTGCAAACTAAACAGCTGGATCCATTCTGTGGGCCGCAGCCTGGTGTCCAGAAGCCCCATCCAGTGCTGGGGGTTGTGGCACCCAAGTCATGGCCAACCTGCCCAGATGGAGGACAGTGAAGGCCACATAGACCCCAGAGCTTGGGAGTGATGGACATGTGTAAACCAGTATCTCTCACCCCCGGGTCAGACATGATATAAAAGCCTGTGATGTGAATGCTAGCAGGGAAGCATCAGATGGACACAGAATATCCCCCAGGCCCCCTAGGTGGTGCCCCATCCCCTGGGCAGTCAGCACCCTGAGGAGGGGCAGCAGAGTGGCCACCTGTGTCCACAGGTTCCATGTATGCCATGTCCTCTCAAAGAACTGCAGCAGAACTGAGATGAAATCAGAATTACATCCAGCTCTCAGGCTGGCCCCTCCATCTGGGCCATATGGAGAGGGGTGCGGTCAACAAGAGCTGCCCTGGGAACAAAGGGGAAGTAGGTCTGGCTGACCTCCTGGAGCTACATGGCTACCCCTGGGCTTGTCCTGCACGTGGGAGTCTAAGGCCCAGAACCAAAGCTAAGCAGGTACCGAGGGACCGAAACAGATGTGAAGGAGCCCTCTCTCACGGGCAGAGTGCTGGATGCCAGGGCAGTGTCTCCTCAGGGACTGCTCGCTCCAGGTGCCAAGCCTGGGGGTGGATGGTGGCCCCTGGCCGGAGGACCTGACAGACACAGGCTGACCTGTGGGGCACTTATGGCTTTGAGACACAAGGTAAATACTGAGTCCATTGCTAGCCCACAAACAGAAGAGGGCAAATCTGCAATACAGACACCAGGGCAGAATGAGCACCCAGACCCTGAAAGAAGTGCCCACAACTTGGTACAAATAGGACATAGAGCTCAGCGGAGAGATGGGTAACAGACATTTTGGAGAGGAAACCACATCGGCCAAGGAGGACACAAGGGAAACCCAGAATCTGGGTTGAGCCTGTCCCAGGTCAGTGCTGCCCACAAACGTACATCAGGGACAAAGTGGAACCCTCACAAAGCCTCAGAGATCCAGGTGGGGTGGGAGGCAGCACTCCCCATGGCTCGGTCCTCACATCTGGGTATGTGAGGAGAGCTGGGGCCAGCAGCAGGGAAGGGACGGGTGCAGAGGAATGCCATGGAGCAGGGCCTCACAGCTGCCACCATCAGCAGGCACACTTCATGGTATCCAGTTCACTGGGCAAGGTCTAGTTCAAAACCAGGATGCAGGAAGAACAGCAGCAGCCCACCCACAGTTCACAGGACCCTCCCTCATGATCTGAAACTGCTACTGGTTTTGGATGTGTCTGGGGTGTCTGGAGGCAGCTGGTAACCAGTCTTGGGGCGAGGAGTAGGGCACCAGCATGAGGGAGTTTGTGGTGATCACTTGGGTCCCCACAGTGCTGAAGCCTCAAATTTAGGAGGCAGCCCCTGCCCCTCAACTCATGGTCAAGAGGCTTCTGCAAGGAGAGAGCAGGTTGCTTGCTAGAAGGGAAAGCACTGCTCCAACTCAACATTCCCACAGCAGCAGTTGTGTGGGTACCCAGCTAACAGGAACCAGGGAGATCCCGGCCTTGCCTTGCTGGGTCTTGGTGACCCTGTGGGGGTCTGGACTCATGCACAGCTGCCACAGTCTAGGAGAAAGTAGGGGACAAAGGAGGGCAGCAGGAAGATGCAGGATGCCCCAGAACTCCCAGATGAGAGTGCCTGATACTTTGGCAGATGGAGAAATGGGTGTTACAGTCGTGCCTGGAGGGAGGACAGTAGGTGGTCAGGACAAGAAGAGCCAGAGGTCCAAGGGCAGGACAAGAGGAGCCAGTGGTCCAGGGGCAGAACTGCATGAGAAAGTTTGGGGGCTCGGATGAGCTCTGCACAGAGCCCAGGGCCAGCACAACCACCAGAGTGCTGGGTGACAAGGAAGGAGACTTGGGACTACTGGAAGCCCCCCAGGGTACCACGGATGGGTTGGGGCTTAAATAGGAGAGGGCTCTGCTGTGCTTTCCATCCAGGGTTGAGGACAGATGTGCTTGCAGCATGACACAGAATTAATGGTGTGTGCAATACTGGCTGGAGGAGGAGAGACAAGAGGGGTCCAGACTGACAGGGGGCTGTAGGCTGACAGCACCAGCCCCAGGCCATGAGGCCTGAGCTCATCTAGTAGCAGTGAGGACAGGAAAAGGAATATTTACTGTGATCAGGCACTTGGGAAGCAGGGACACAGCAGGCAGGGTGGTGGTCAGGAGCAGAGTCAGGTGGCTGCCCTGGGTGGGCTGAGCCCCCAGACGAGAGGAAGAGGACAGGAAACAGTTTTGAAGGTGAAGCTGCCTTTTTCTGAGACATCTCAGGTTCCAGGGGCAGCAGGAAACACAGTGAGGATTTTCCTTCACATCTGCAAAAAAACAGATAGACTGTTGCTCAGCACTGGGCCAGCAGTCCCAGGGTGGCTTGGAGAGGAGCCAGCCTGGGCTTTCAGCCCAGGGATGGGAAATTGCACCCAGAGGCTGTGCCTCTACCTGCTTCCCTGGCCCCTGGGGTCCACTCTGAAGCTCAGATGCAGTTGCTGAAGACCCTGGGTGCGGTCATTTTGAATCTCACTGAGTCTCACGGACTGGACACCTATGGCAAGGACTCAAAAGGGCACAGCCTGGCCTCTGCCATGAAGCTGGACAGGCCCACTCTCTATGGGTTCCCTGGGCCCACAGCTTCAATCCTGTCAGCCCCACCCGCCTCTGTAGCTCCACCCAGGCCCAGCCCTGCCCCACCCTGCCTCCCTCTCCAGAAGCTCCTTCTCACCCAGGTCTTTCCCACACTTCAGCCTCTGACTCCTTGCCCTGTTCCTCCTGCCTCCGCCCCTCTCTTCTGCCCAGCCGCTCACTTCCTGGTCCTCCTCTGGGCTCTGCTCCAGGCCACTGATCTGGAGGCTCCTCCTGGCCTGACCTTCCAGGGGCCTCAGGGTGTGGTGGATCCTGTTTCATCTCCTAGCAGACAGGGCTGGTGAGGGAATGCACCTTTGTTCATATGTGCATGTCTGCATACGTGTATGCCTATGTAAATGTGTGCATGTGTACCTGCATGTGTATGGGCAGCCATACACACCAGAAATGACAGGTGTCAGTGTTTGTGGGTGCCATGCAACTGAGGCCAGCCAGTGCTCTCAGCAGTCTCAGTCCTGGTGGTGGACCACTGTCCTGCCCGGTGGCCACAGCCCGGCCATCCCAAAGTGCCTGTGACTCACTCTGTTTGCAGGAAGGGGGGACCTGCTTCATGTATGGAGTTTACCTTCAGGCAGGGCTTTCCAGGCTCTGGGACCAGGAGCGCCTGCCATGCGGCCAAGCAGCACCTTCAGGTTCCCTCCATGGCCACAGTCCCCACCTGCTTTCTTTCCACATGTGTGTCCTGGTGATGCCTTGGGACACATGTGAAGGCATCCTTGACCTCCTTCCAGTCTTGTACTCTGCCCCCAGACTGTGACCCCACGCGAGACCCACCTGCCCCCTATGTGCAGCCCCTACCCAGGCCTGACCCTGCAGGGCTCAGCTGCTTGTTCACAATTCCCCTCCTGGTGGGGCCCAACCATGAGTCCATGGAGGGCAGCCAACTGAATATGGTGACCCCAGGATCCTTCCAGAGTGGCAGTGTGAGGAGAGGAGTCATTTTCTCTGGTTCCTGGACTATAAATCACCATCATTCCTGGGGGATGGGTTTCTGTGCTGCTTACTGAGGCATCGTGGAGTCCTTACCCAGCCACATGAGGACAGGCCAGCTGCTGTGATGAGCAGAACCAAACCTAAGGGAACCTGCACATGTGTTTCTCATCAGTTGGGCCCTACTGTTTCCTTGTGGTCTGAGGCCTCTGCTGAGGAGAAGACCATGGTGGCTTGTTCTCCAAGATTTGTGTGTTGTCACTGATGATTTTCTTCCTGTCAGTCAAGCAGGCAGAAATGTGTTTTCTCCTCTGGCCACCAAGCAGGCACCCTCTGCTTCAAGTGGTAGAAGCACTTGAGCCCCTTCTTGCTCAGGGATTCCACCCACACTGATGAGATTTGGAGGCACCCAGGAGGGGATGAGTTGGCTGAGAAACTGAATGGTGGAAACTGGCAAGCCTGGGATCCAGTCACATACCCTAGTACAAGGCATAGCAATGGCCAAGCTCCAGGGGCCAACCAGGCTACCTGGGAACCAAACCAGACCCAGTGAAAAATGTGACCCTTTGTCACTCAGCAGGTGGGCAAAGTTTCAACCAAATGATGCTCAGGGCCAGCCAGGGCGTGAGGACATAACACCCTTGCCTGTGGTTGCTGGAGTGGAAACAGGGGATGCCTATGTGGAAGGCCATTTGCTGGTGTGTGTCAGCACCTTGGATGTGTGTCCTTTGCCCCAGGCCTCCTCCTGCATGGCTCTTCAGTGAGTGTGTGGTCATTTTGAGTGGCTGTATTGGCAGAATGAGTTTTCCCTTCCCTTCCATCAGGGGAAAGCATCAGTAACTTGTTGGATCCCTGAAACTGGGAGATGTAAATAGACACCATGTAAGATGAAAACATGCACATGAAGTTGTGCAGACGAGGAGGAGTGTACCCGAGGTCCTGGGACTGGAGAAGACATCCCCCCACTCCCCCCTTGCCCTGGCAGAGAGATGTCAGGGCAGGGCTGATCATCTGGCTTCATTTGCCGGCAGCCGCAACAGGATGGCACCTGGTGGCTCAAAGTAGAAACCTTGTTGGTTCAGGAGGCCGGCAGCCGAGGTTGAGGTGTTGGCTGACGTTAGCTCTCATGAGGGCTGTGGAGAGAGTCTGTCCCATTTCTTTCCCCCTCTCTTCCAGGGCATTGCTGGCCATGGTGAGACTGTCTGGACTTGGAGAGCTCTGCCTTCCTCTTCACCCCAGTTCTCCTGTGTGCCTGTCTGTCTCTAAATATGTCCTTTGTATGAGGACAGCCGTCCTGTTAGAGGAGGGTCCATTCTGTTGAGCTCACTTGACCCCCATCAGCTCTGTGAAGACCTTTTCTTTGTATGTAATATCACACCGAGGTACTTGGGATTGAGACTCCAGCACCTGACTCTGAGGGGACACAATGTGATTCCTCACCCTCTACAAAGGCTCTGAGGAAGGAACACACTGGAATGTTCCAAGGATGGAAGGATGGCCTTCATGGCTACTGGGGGTAAATCCAGGGGCAAAGAGAGCAGGCTGCCAGGTTAGGAGCCAGATCACGTGGGGCCTTGTGGGCCTGTGATAACTATGGCTCTGCTGTGCTCGGGGAAGGAAAGGCCCCGGAGGCTCTGGGCTGGGTGCCTCTGGGACCGTATCCCTGTCCTCACAGCCACACGGAAACAGAGGCTTCCAGCCAGGTGCTGAGACCCTGCTCAGGTTCAGGCTGGCGCCTCTGTTCCTCCCCCTCCAACCCCTTCCAGTGAACAGGGACTCCCTTCCAGGTATAAGGAAAGAGGTGAGGATGGAGGTGTGTGTGGTCAGGTCCCCTGCAGTCATGGGGTATTTCTCTATCCTTTGGTGCCTCCTCAGGTGTCAAATGAGTTGACAGTAACCTAGTGGGTTATTTGAGGTTTGAATCCTGTGATTCCCTGCATGGTGCTGTCCCAGGCCCTGGCAAGGACAGGGAGTGCACTCATCCCAGAGGTTCCTTCTCTTTGTTCTTTCTCTAGGCTCTGGGCAGGGGCCAGGGCATCTGATGACAGTGGAGGCTGTGGTGTGGGAAGGGCTGGGAGGAAGGTGGCTCCCAAAGGCATGGGGAAGATAACTGGCAGGGCCGTCTGAGGTCCAGGGCAGCCCCAGGACTGAGGCCAGGTTGGTTAGCACAGATCTGTCCTCATCAACCTTGGTTTAAGATGGGGGATATGCAGAGCATGGGCAGGGATGGGCCCAGGAGCTGAGGGGTGGGGTAGTGTCTGGGGTGGGGGAAATCAAGTCCAGGACAGTGCCCGTCTATGCTGGGAATGGACCAGAGCCTGCCCACTGCACTGTGAAGCCAGGGAACCCACCCTCCCTCCTCAGTGCTTCTAGGGTTTCGGTGCCCTCTGTGTTGGAACTCACCAACTGCCTCTCTCCCGCTGTCCTGCCCTCCTTGTTGACCTCCCAACAGACTGCATGTGATGGATGGGTCCTCTGGGTCACCACCCTCCTATCAGTGGACCCCGTGGAGACAGATGAAAAAAGCCAGACCTCTCTGACCCCCTCACAGGCTTGGAGGATGCTCGGGCATGTGGGGCTGAGGTCCGGCCCAGGGCTGTGAGCTTGGAGGCTACTGTGTCAGGCTCCTGAAGTTTGTGGTTCTGTGTGTCTGCAGCCATGTGAGGCCCTGGGAGCCCTGGGAGGTAAAATTCAGCTGTCTGTCCTTCTGACAGCCTTATGGAGTTCTCATCTTAAATGGTGTCAAGCTCCTGGAGCGGCAGTGGAGGCCCGTGTTACATGACCACTGGCACTGTACCCTGGCCGTCCACATAGCACATTGGTACTGGGTGGATGTGGCCTGGAGGGACCTGCTGGGGCAGAGGCTGGGGATGAGCCCCACCCAGATCCAGGCCTTGCTGCAGGATGGGAACAAGTTCAGCCTCAGTGATCATCGGCAAGTGAGGCCCTGCCCCACGCTGCCTTCATGGCCCCCAGTGCTGACCTGGATCTCAGCCAGGTTGTGTCCGTTTGTTTTCTGTTGAACCAGTTGATGGGGGTTGGAGAAGCTAAGATTTCTTCAGAGGGACAACGAGGTACCTTGGCTGGGAGACAATGGCACGAGGTGCCTGACCACCTCCCTGGCCTCAGTCTCCTTTTGTGCTCTGAGCAGAGGCGGGTCCAGGTCTGCACATGGCGCTTTGTGTGTGTGTGTGTGTGTCCCCACATATGTCTGTGTGCCTGGCAGAGACTGTGAGAGGCAGGAAAGCACCCAGCCTGGGTTCAATACCGACAGTGCCAGCAGCTGGGCCTGAGCAAGTCCCCTGATTCCCCAGGAGTGAGGCCCCACAGCAATACCTCTCTGCTGGTAAATCCCTTGGGGACCTGATGCCTGCTGGCTCCTGCTGGAGCCCTCCTGCTCTGTCCCTGTGGCCTGCAGTGGTCAGACTGAGAGCTGCCCATGGCCAGATGGGTTCATGGAGCACCAGGCCTCAGTCTTTCATTTCGCCCCCTCCCTGGCTTGGCCAAGGTGAGCCCATCTGAAAATGCTCATCCAGAGGACCCAGTTCACCTCAGGTTTCCTCCGTGATATGGTCTTAGTCTCTAGCAGGCATGACTTTGAATCACCTTGTTCTCCTTCTGTGTCCTGTCTTTGCACACAGGTCTCGTGGAAACTGGGGACACTTTACTGTACCCAGAAAACCTAGATCCTGAAGAGGTAGAGGAGCTGGAGAATCAAGCCCTGCTATGCAACCTTTGACAGAAGTACCTGACTGTGCTCGACAAGCCCTGCTGGCTGCTGCAGCCCATCCCTGGGAGGGGTGGGAAGGACATCTTCCAGGTGGACATCCCCAAGCACCTGATCCCCTTTGGGCAGGAGGCCTGTCCAGGATCGGCTGTCGAGAGGAAGGTGACCAAGAGACCTGCACATGGTGACACTGTTCAGTCACCATTGCTCCCTGGACGTGCCCATCTGGTTCTGTCTCAATCGGCCCCACCCTGGGGTGTGCTGCCAACTTGATGTGGGTTGGGGGCCTGGGATACCCCCTTGTGTGGTGCTGCTTGGGACTCAGCATGAGTCTCCAGAACCTTGACTTTTATAATAAGATGGCATCGCCACTCATTTTGGCCCTGCTGGGTTTGGGTGGTTGAGAGAAATGTGTTGTTATGAAACCGATTAGTGTTTTTCCCTCTCTGTTCTGGTCCAAACTCCCTGGTGTTGAAACAGTGTCTGGGGGTGATGGAGGAAGACCGGGGGTGGGGCTGAGCATGAGCAGCTGGTAAGGCTTTTGGCAGGTGGAGAGGTCCACAGGCCCAGAAACAGGCTGTGGTTTGTCCTTGCAGGTGACCCTTGCCCTGCTCTAATGTGTCCCTTGGCTCACAAAGCATGTATGTTGGATGTGGTGCCTGGCCACCTCACATCCAAAGACAGACTCCTAAATACACCTGCGAGGGCAGAGTGACAAGGGCTGGTGTTCACTTTGTGGAAACCTTGTACTTGTCTTTGGGTTTGATGTCATGTGTTTGTAAGGCCCTTGGTGGGTGGGGTGACCCTGCTTTCTGGTCAGCCTCTTGAGGGATGGCCCCTGGATCAACAGCTGGAGATGCTCAACTACTGAACAGAGACTTGTGGCACCGTTGGGGGACCCAGGAGAAGTCCCTTCTGCTTTAGGGTGCATGACTCAGGGAAGGTGACACCCCCAAGGTCAGAAGCCTGGCTGGGCCATCTGCTGAGCAGTGACCAGCCTGTCCTGGCTGGCCTCAGCACTTGGCTAGTGAGCCAGACTCTTGGCCAAGCATGTGAAATGCTGCTGCTTCAACTGAAAAGGGACCACGGGGGCCAGACAGAAGCCTGCATGGGGTGTGGGCTGCCAGCCTCATCTGGCTCGCCCTGTGCCGTGTGAATAGTGTGGACAGACAGAAAGAACACAGACTTGCAGTCCTCATTCTTTATTTACTCCTGTGTAGTTTTGTTCCACTTCATTAGAGCCAAAAATCAATTTTTGATTACAAGAGAGTACTTTTGAATGTCCTTAGGAACGTGAGAGGTCAGGGATTGGGCTTGTCCTTGACCTGCTCACAGAGTACACATTTGTAATCTGAGGACTCTCCCTGCTCCTCCTCTGCCTCAGGGGCCTCATTTGGGGCCGTGAAGGAAAGGGCTGCCGTCAGGATGGAGTAACAGGTGTTGTACAAAGCCATCACTGAATCATAATCTGGGTACTCTAGGGGGCTTTCGGGCATTTGCCCTGTACCCTCCCTCCCAGAAGTAGCTGGGGGTGCAGACGTGGTATTGCTGGATGTGCCCTTTCCACTGGGGCCGCCCTCCTCCCTGGGGAGATGGTTTGCCCCAGCCTGCCTGGGTACACTGCCCATGGACCAAAGGTGAGAGAGCACAAATGATCGCCGGCTGGGGGTTCTGCGAACAGGTGGGGTTCCCTTCTGGACTTTCTTGTCGGCCTCTTGGGTGCACTGGTTGTGGTGGAGTCGAGGAGAGTGTCTGGTTGCCACCGCTCGCTTCTTTCTCTTTGGGATGTTCTGCAGGAGGAGAGGCTTGTCTTTCTGAAAATTGGAGTTGCGATAGATCTGAAAGAAAATGAATCACTTTAGAAAGCAAGGGGGAGAAGAGGCCTTCCTCGCCGCCCTCCTCCCCACCACCGTCCCAGCCATGCCTATGTATAGAGACAAGATCTCTTCATTCCGGAAGGTTATGAGGCTCTAGCATGTTTCTCCCTAGAGTACCCCTGGGGCCATCCTCACTTGAGGTATTACTGGTGGTCCCTGACATTCAGTGGCCACTCAGGGTCTGGAGTCACCCCTGTGGATCCTGTCTAAGGTGGGTGGTGGAACAAGACAGACCTTGTGTTCTCCTCTCCTTAACCACCCTCTCATGAGAACAACATTCCCCTGGGAAATGAAACCCATCCAGCACTCAGCTTATCTAGTCTAGCCTCCCCAGAAGGACTTTCTACATTACCATCATCTTCTTCCCTGCAGAGTGACCCAAAGGGGAGATTTTACTGAAACCGTACAGGTTCAGTTCACGGATGAAGCTTTTGATGTTGTCTGTCTCAAAGATCTGGTCTGCACCTCTGCGCTGGAGGACCTCTGTCTGGAAGAGATCTGCCTCAATGACCACCATGTCTCCCTCATCATTCCAGTGCACAGAGGTGAAGGCCTCATCCTCCACAATTCTCCAGAGCTTCCTAGGGAAGGACAGCCCGAGGAAGGTGTGGTTCTCTTCCTTGTTGGCTATTTGTGGCTTTAGGCCCTGTTGGGGCAGATTGTCATGGAGGCCTGAATCTGGGCTCCTGGGTTGGTCACCCTGCTTCTCCAAAGTCTCCGCTGAATCAACATTTGGATCTGGGGAGGACTCATGGGGGTCCCCTGCTGCAGGCTCCCCACAAGTTAATGGGGCCAGTGGGGCTGTGTGTGCCTTCTGGGAACTGTGACTAGCCATGGAGCCAGTCTAGCTCAGGAGCATTCTCTACCCCAGCGGTGAAAGCTCAGGGCAGAAAGGCCTCAGGCAAGGGTCGGGATGCCCCATAAATACTCTCTGGAGATTCTAGAATCTGGGTCATTGGCCAGGCAGCCAATTAAGTGGTTAGCTTCCTTAACTGTTTCATGATGTCACAGAGGTGATGTGGAGAGGCAGCCCTGGCTCAGTGTGGGGGAGGTGTCTGGGGACAGAGATGGATCCCCAGCTGGTCTCTTTTCTGAAAGTACAGAAAATAATGTTTCAGGTTGCCTGCAAAGGCTCACATCTGCTTCCAGGTGCCTTGTTCCAGGGGGCCAGGCCCTGTATCGGTTGACAAATGTGCCCCTGGCCCCACCCCCTCCTTACCAATGGGCAGGCTTGTGGTTGGCTTTTGCTTAAGGGCCAGGCCCTGGCGAGTCCTGGCTTGGTTACCACTGTGAGAGATCCCAGGGGTCAGATGGGCCCCTGGCAACTGTCCCTCCCAGAAGATGGAATCCATAGCGGGCTGGTTAGCCTAGCCTGTGTTGGTGGTCCCACCTCCCCACCCTCGGGCCTTGGCCTTGCCCCTCTTCTGGCTTTGTTGTCTTCTGGCTGGTGCTGCCAGTCGTTCTGTCCCACTCAGATGGCCCCAAAGTCAGAGTCCTGTTGTCCTGCCCCCTCCACTCCCTAGGTTGAGCTCTCCCCAGAGTAGGGCTCTGCTTGAGCACAGTGTGAGCAACCTCACATTCCACTTGACTGTTCCCCAAGTACCTGAGACACAGACTCCCCAGGATGCCATGTGGGAGGGCAGAGCCATGTGCTTTGCTGAGTTTGCAGCCTCCCGAGCTCTGCCCACCTCTAGACATCATCCCACTGCAGATCATAGGCTGCTGTCTTCAGTTTCCATTTCTTCCCATAAAGACTGCTTTCCTGGCCCTAAAGTGCTCACTTTTGGAACACCTGTGTGTGTGCTTTTCTTGTTCCCTGCCCAGAGCCTTGGATTCAGCCTCCCTGGAGGCTGCCTCAAAATTATTGTTTCCTTCATCAGTGGGTTGATTGGGCTTCTGCTACTCCTGATCCTGGCCTCCCATGTCCAACTTGGGTGTCCATGGGTACCTGCCCTTTGAAGAACTTGATTGGGAGCTCAAGGTACAGCTTGTTCTATTGAAAACAAGCATTTCACTGGTCCTCTCTGAGGCCAGCTCTGATCTTGTCCGCCCCTGCCCCTGTCCCCACCACCACTGTGGACCTGTTCTCCCTTACCTAGATGGGAGATACATCAAATGATTTTGTTGGCTCACTCGTTAAGCACCTTTCAAGGGGCTTCCTTTACAGACACTCACTCCCAGGGACATGTCAGACTTGTTGAGCTAGGTGTCACCAGAGGAAGCCCCCATCTACCTGTATTTGAAAATGGATGAGTGTCCATGTGTGGGAATGGACAAAACTCCATTGAGAGTCACCTGTCTTCAGCGCACATGGGTGATAGGGCAGTGGGTTTAGAGATGTGTCTTCTCTGACCTTTGTGGGCCACTGTTCTTCAAAATCACCATGTAGGGAGCAGACTGGCACCTTGGAAAGGCCCTTGTGTGAGGACCCTTGGGCACTGTCCCCCTAGAGAAAGCACCCCCCCCAGTTCTGCCACTCAGCAGGGTCATTTGCCCTGTGTGAGGGCCACTGCCTGGTGTCTGAAAGGGGAGAGCTAAGAGGGTGTGGAAGAGGCTTGCCAAGGGGCCTTGCAGCCTGAGAACTGGAGGCTAGGATGGAGCTTGCAGGCCACGACCTGCACTTGCTCCCTTGCCTTCGTGCTGCTAAACAGGTTGACAAAACATTCCTTCAGGTTGGTTCATCTGACTGGGACATGACCCTGAAGGCTGTGATCATCAGTGGGGGTCCCTGGTGGCTCCTCTGAAGGGGACCAAAGACCGTGGTATCTGTGGCAGCCTGGCTTGGTGGCCTTTCTTGCCTGACCCCTCTCTGGGCCTCTCTTCATCCCCTGTGTTCTGAGGCAGCTGCTTTTTCTGGTCCCCCTCCTCTAGGCACCATATGGGCCCTGGCAGTGTGTTTGTGTGGCATCAAGTTTTGTAAGCTGTGACTCAGGACACTTGTGTTGTGTACACAGAAGTACTCATGATGTCCAAGGCCTGCCTTTCTCAGCCTCACTCTCCTGCCTCTGCCCTTGGCATCCCCACATTGGAGTTCCCCAGCCCAGAGGCCCTCCAGCTACTCCCCACCCTCACTGCAGCTGGTATGAGGAGCCCCATGTGTTGGGCTGCAGGATGCACCTGAGGGATGCGTTGCATCTGGCAGGGCCTGGCCTCTGTTGGCACTGTGATGGTGGGGCAAGAATCTCTCACACTGTTGTCTTCAGACACTCCTCCACTCTCCACTGTGGAAAGGGGTTGGTTGGTTTGTGTTCCAAGCCATGTCTGAGAATATGCACTTCAATAGGATGTGGAATAGCTAATCAGCCAAACATGATGATTCATATATAAAACTAGTTAACTTTTCCAGTTAGACCATAGTGGACCATAGTGTTATTAGCTCAGCTGTGTTCAATTCTTTGAGACTCCATGGACTGTAGACCACCAGTATCCTCTGTCCTTGCAATTCTCCAGGCAAGAATACTGGAGTGGGTCACCATGCCCTTCTCCAGGTGATCTTCCTGACCCAGGGCTGGAACCCAGGTCTCCCACAATGCAAGCAGGTTTTTATCCTTTGAGCTATCCCAGAAGCCCCATTTCCAGTTAGAGCGCCTGTTAACTTTGGTTGTTGAGGAGTGTTCCAGCAGGAAAAACCTGCTCCAGGAAAATCAAGAACCACTCTTTGTCTCTGTCCCAGCTTGTCTTCCATCCAAACCATTATATTCCTTCACTGCAGCCCCAACAAAAATCAAGTCGTTGATTAATGGCCAATTATAAAATGAGATAATTTAAAGCTGATTAACACATTAGGCTCTGGATCCCTGGCACCAGGAAAGAGAGGGTAGTTCCATGGATTGCTTGGGCATCACTTGAAAGGCAGTGTGGCCAAAGTTCTGCAGGATTCTTTGCAGATATGGGTGGAAAACACATTCTTTACCCCTGTGGTCAATAGCAATGTGCTAAGAGCCAGGACCCCTTCCTTCCTGCCCGAGAAGGAGATGTCGCTGGGGTTTATCCAAGATGCAAAAGGACACCTCACATCAATGATCCCTTTCATACTTTCCCATCATCCCTAAGACATAATGCAATACTGAAGGGTGCCACCACCCAGCCTCATCAAAATCACCCCTCACAGAAGAAACCCAGCTTTCCAAAGCCCCAAAATGACCTGGCTCAGACACCAACTCCAGGTTGCTTCTCCTGGAACCCCACTGCCCTGCCCCGTGTTGCCTTGTTCTGTGGGACTAGAGGATGTCTCTTCAACTTACTCCTGTGACTCTGGCTCCTAGACCATCGCTCTAGGAGTGGGGGTTGTCCTGCTTCTCCTAGTGTCCTCATGGCTAACATGGCCTTTCAGGGAGCAGAGGCTCTGTAAATGTCTTCAGAATCAATGAGCCAGTGGGCAGGGGCTCAGATTAATTGCTTGCTACCTCCTTAAATAACCCAGACAAATCCAAGTAAAAAGAGACAATTTAGTTTTTTGAAAATGATACACAAAATGACAGAAACATGAATTCACTATGATCACCTTTATTATTATCTAAATCTCACCCATCAATATTGCTGTTAAGTAAGCTCACATTTCCAAAACAGTTCTAATTGCAATTCCAATGTATCCCTTTCAGGGTCACAAATCAAAATGGAAGAGTGCCCAATCTCTTTTACAAAGGAGCAAAACCCTTGTACCTGAACTGGGTAACCACAAACACATTTTGATCCTCATCATTCACAAACTAAGACATTAAAGTTTATTTAGCCTTCTGTTCAGAGAAGGCAATGACAACCCACTCCAGTACTCTTGCCTGGAAAAATCCCATGGACAGAGGAGCCTTGTAGGCTGCAGTCCATGGGGTCGCTAGGAGTTGAACATGACTGAATGACTTCACTTTCACTTTTCACTTTCATGCAGTGGAGAAGGAAATGGCAACCCACTCCAGTATTCTTGCCTGGAGAACCCCAGGGATGGGGGAGCCTGGTAGGCTGCCGTCTATGGAGTCATACAGAGTTGGACATGACTGAAGCAACTTAGCAGCAGCAGTAGCAGCCTTCTCTTAAATTATCAGTTTGGAAATTTTCTAAAGAAAACAGAGATGAATCTCCATGTCATCATAGAGAACAGGAACCCAAAGATGCTACACAGTGGTTCCCTCAACTGGCCCTGGCCCTCACTTCTGAAGGCTGACTGCTCCATCTTCAATCACAGAGGGAAGGATCACCTGGCTGCTGCTCTGGCTCAGGCCCCCATTTCCTCCTCCCTTACTGCCACTGCAGACAGGGGTGGGAAGGCCCCCTGTCTTTGGTTGACTCTGAACAGAAACACCATGACTTGCCACTTGCTGGTCTCTGCCTAGGCTTGCAGACCCCACAGGAACTCATAGCAGCAGAGTGGCTGCCCTCCTCAGGTGTAGAGGAGGCCGAGGAGGATGCAGCCTCCACCCCCTCAGCCCCAAAGAGCTGCAACTCCACAGGGCCCTGAGCCTCTCCTGGGTCCTGAAGGTCTTCCTTGGCCTTGCTTGGCTTACTCAGGTCACTCATCTTGACCACAAGCATGATTTCTAGGATCAGACCACAGACAGGAGTGATTCAGGGGAACAGATCAGGACCATGGGCCTTGGCTGAGAAACGCACCCAGGATGGTCTGACACAGGCGACTTAAGTCTCCTCTTGAGGGGTCCCCTAAGTTCTCCCTCAGGGTCCTCATCTAAATTCCTTCAGAATCCAAGAATCTCATCACCAGTCTATGAGGTCCCACTGCTTATATCAAGTCTTCAATGTTCCTGAGACCTTGTGCTTATGCAGCCACCAGAATTGCCCTGGGCTGACAGCAGGTCCTGGGACCTGCGGGGTCCCCTGTGTCCTCTTTCAAGGTCCTCATCTTGAGCCCTGGTATTTCCAGGGATGCCCCTTGTGTTGATCGGAGGTGGGGCCCTCACACCAAGGCTGCCACAGCACCAAGACCCTTAGGGACAGTTTGTGGACATGACATCAGGGTTCCATGCCCAGGGTTTCCCAGAGCTGAGAGGATATACCCGGCCATCTTCAACCCTCCTACTCTTCACTTTGACTCTCAGTAGGTCTGGGCACCACTTTCTCACCCTGACATTGCTCCCCTTAGAACCAGGCCCTCCCCAGCCAGGACCCCTGAGAGGCAAGCGGGAGTAGGGGGCTCATTCCCACAACACTGCTGGGGACCAGGGTCTGAGAGCATTGAAAACCTGGATGACCTGGGGCCCAGAGCCCCCCCATAGGGTTCTACCTTGACTCATAGCACAGCTGGATTCCTTCACTCTGCTGACCTGAACCTGGGCACCTGACCTAGGCCCTCACTTCTTCCCTCCCACTGGGATCAGTGACGTCACATCTGGACGCCATTCCCCCAGTCCCCCAGGTCTGTTGGGAGAGTAGTACATGTATCTCCTGGGGACCCTCAGTCTCCTCGAGTCTCCGCAGGATGTGGGCCCCTCTGTCTGCCCACCTGTGACTGCACCACAAAGACCAAGCCTCTGAATCCCTGAGTTCACTGAGGAAGTGAGGGGGCATGAGGTCTCAGCCTGCCAACCCAGATTGGGTCCCCCAGGATGCCTAGTAGGAGGGGAGTGTATTCTTTGGGACTCTCTGTTCTGTGGTGCCTGGACCCTCTTGTCCTCACTCAGGAGGGGGCCTCCTTAACCCTTGAAAGAAGGCTACAGTCCCAGCACAGATGCTGGATGGGACCTGCTGCACCCATGACCATGGGGGAGCACAGGGAACCACTCACCTTCACATGGGGGCCTCTCTTCAGTCACCAGATTTGTAAGCTTTTGTATAAAAGATGCTTTTTTAGCCAAACAGATTGAGGAGTGGCAGGTGACTTAGCAAGAACTCAGCTGCCTGGAGATGGCCTTGGGCCCTCATAGTGACTTTAGACTCCCACTCTAGGTGTGAGGGTGTCCTGCTTCTCCCAGTGTCCCCACTGCTAACACAGGGCCTTCCACAAAACAGAGGCTCCATGAAGGTCTGTGAAATAAGTGATCCAGGGATCAGGGGGCTTATTAATCTCATCAATTTTCTCCTACTTTCTTAAATAATATCTGGCAAAATCCAACTAAACAGACATGGCTTAGCTGTAGAAAAGAACAGACTAAAAGTATAAGAAGAAAGATCACAGGGGCGGTCCTAAGATGGCAGAGGAATAGGACGGGGAGACCACTTTCTCCCTCAAAAATTCATCAAAAGAACATTTCAACGCTGAGTAAATTCCACAAAACAACTTCTGAATGCTGGCAGAGGACATCAGGCACCCAGCAAAGCAGATCATTGGCTTAAAAAACAGGTAGGAAAAAATATAATAAGATGAAAAAAGAGACAAAGGAGGTAGGGAGGGAGCTCCGTCCCAGGAAGGGAATCCCGCCCCGGGAAGAGACTCTTAAAAAGAGAGGTTTCCAAACACCAGGAAACATTCTCGCAGCCAAGTCTGTGGCGAGCTTTGGAAGCACAGAGGGCAACATAACAGGAAGGAAAAATAAATAAATAATTAAAACTGAGCAACAGGGAAAGGCCATAGTCACAGCGATTGCACTCGCCAAACTCCTGAGCTACTCGGACCTGGGAAGGGCACAAAACGCAGGCCCAACCAAATCTGCGCCTCTGAGGGCTTCCTGAGCACCGAGCCTGAGTGACTTAGACCAGGGAGGTGCATGAAGCCTAGGGCCGGCCTCAGACGGTTCCCCGGTGGAGCTACATAGAGCCTGAGTGGTGTGCACCACGAGCAGGGGCAAGCCCAGAGTGGATGAGACACTGCAAGCACACGCCAGTAATATTTGTTTGCAGCATCCCTCCCTCCCCACAGCGCGACTGAATAGTGAACCTAGTGTGTCCACCACCGCCCTCCCTGTGTCAAGATGGAAATCAGACACTGAAAAGACCAACAAACAGAAGAAGTTAAAAGGAGGGAACCTCTTTGGAAGTGACCCCACACAACCCACAACACCAGAGAAAGGGCCAGATATACCTTTACTACTTATACAAACTTTTTTTTTTTGAGTTGATGGGGTTGCGTGATTGTTTTTTCTTCTTTTTTTTTTCCTCTTTTTTTAACTTTCTTAAATTTTTAAGTACTCTATTTCTCTAATTATTATTTTTAATAATAATTCTTGTGGCTTTTTTGTTTGTTTGTTTGTTTTTCCTTTCTTTTTTTCCCTCTTCTTCTTCTTTTCTTTAATATTGTATTTTTGAAAATCCAATCTCTACTCCAGATTCTTAATCTTTGCTTTTTGGTATTTGTTGTCAATTTTGTACATGTAAAAACCCAATCTTCAGTACCCAATTTTACCTGAGAGCGAGATTACTGGTTTGACCACTCTCTCCTCCTTTGGACTCTCCTTTTTCTCCACCAGGTGTCCTCTGTCTCCTCCCTCCCCCTTCTCTTCTCTACCCAACCCTGTGAATCTCTGTGTGTTCCAGATGGTGGAGAACACTCAGGGAACTGGTTACTGGCCGGATCTCTCTCTCTCCCTTTCATTTCTCTCTTTTATCTCCTGGCCACCTCTGTCTACTTCCTCGCTCTCCTCTTCCCTGTATAACTCCATGAACACCTCTGAGTGGTCCAGACTGTGGAGTGTACATAAGGACGTGATTACTGGCTAGTTTGCTCTCTCCTCTTTTGATCCCACCTCATCTCATTCCAGTCACCTCTAACTACCCCCTCCCTCTTCTTTTCTCCATGTAACTCAGTGAACGTCTATGGGTGACCCTCAATGTGGAGAAACCTTTCATCTTTAACCTAGATGCTTTATCATCAGTGCTGTATAGATGGAGAAGTCCTAAGGCTAGGGTAAAAATAAAATTGAAAACCAGAAACAGGAGGCTTAAGTTCAAATCCTAAGAACAGCAGAGAAATCCTGAATCCAGGGAACATTAATCAATTGGAGCTCATCAAACGCCTCCATACCTACACTGAAACCAAGCACCACCCAAGGGCCAACAAGTTCCAGAGCAAGACATACCATGCAAATTCTCCAGCAAAACAGGAACACACCCCTGAGCTCCAATATACAGGCAGCTCAAAACTACTCCAAAACCATTGACGTCTCTCAACCCATTACTGGACAATTCATAGCACTCCAGAGAGAAGAAATCCAGCTCCACCCACCAGAACTCCAACACAAGCCTCCCTAACCAAGAAACCTCGACAAGCCACTGATACAACCCCACCCACAGTGAGGAAACTCCATAAATGCAGCAATATAACCAAGATGAAGAGACAGAGGAATACCCAGCAGGTAAAGGAACAGGAGAAATGCCTACCAAACCAAACCAAAGAGGAGGAGATAGGGAATCTACCTGAGAAAGAATTCCGAATATTGATAGTGAAAATGATCCAAAATCTTGAAATCAAAATGGAATCACAGATAAATAGCCTAGAGACAAGGACTGAGAAGATGCAAGAAAGGTTTAACAAGGACCTAGAAGAAATAAAAAAGAGATAATATATAATGAATAATGCAATAAATGAGATCAGAAACACTCTGGAGGCAACAAATAGTAGAATAATGGAGGCAGAAGATAGGATTAGTGAAATAGAAGATAAAATGGTAGAAATAAATGAATCAGAGAGGAAAGAAGGAAAACGAATTAAAAGAAATGAGGACAACCTCAGAGACCTCCAGGACAATATGAAACGCTCCAACACTCGAATTATAGGAGTCCCAGAAGAAGAAGACAAAAAGAAACACCTTGAGAAAATTCTTGAGGAGATAATAGTTGAAAACTTCCCTAAAATGGGGAAGGAAATAATCACCCAAGTCCAAGAAACCCAGAGAGTTCCAAACAGGATAAACCCAAGGCGAAACACCCCAAGACATATATTAATCAAATTAACAAAGATCAAACACAAAGAACAAATATTAAATGCAGCGAGGGAAAAACAACAAACAACACACAAGGGGATTCCCATAAGGATAACAGCTGATCTTTCAACAGAAACTCTTCAGGCCAGGAGGGAATGACAGGACATACTAAAAGTGATGAAAGACAATAACCTACAGCCCAGATTACTGTACCCAGCACGGATCTCATTCAAATATGAAGGAGAAATCAAAAGCTTTACAGACAAGCAAAAGCTGAGAAATTCATCACCACCAAACCAGCTCTCCAACAAATACTAAAGGTTATTCTCTAGACAGGAAAAACAAAAAGGGTGTATAAACCCGAACCCAAAACAATAAAGTAAATGGCAATGGGATCATACTTATCAATAATTACCTTAAACATAAATGTGTTGAATGCCCCAACCAAAAGACAAAGACTGGCTGAATGGATACAAAAACAAGACCTCTATATATGCTGCCTACAAGAGACCCACCTCAAAACGGGACAAGCCTACAAGAGACCCACCTCAAAACAGGGGACACATACACACTGAAAGTGAAGGGCTGGAAAAATAGAGACCAAAAGAAAGCAGGAGCAGCAATACTCATCTTCGATAAAATAGACTTTAAAAAAAAGGCTGTGAAAAGAGACAAAGAAGGACACTACATAATGATCAAAGGATCAATCCAAGAAGAAGATATAACAATTATAAATATATACGCACCCAACATAGGAGCCACCACAATATGTAAGACAAATGCTAA
>NW_017189679.1:0-38708 GCF_001704415.2 Capra hircus | reverse complement strand
TTTGCACTGATCGTTGAAGAAGGTTTTTCTTATCTCTTCTTGCTATTCTTTGGAACTCTGCATTCAGATGCGTATCTTTCCTTTTCTCCTTTGCTTTTTGCTTCGCTTCTTTTCAGAGCTATTTGTAAGGCCTCCCCAGACAGCCATTTTGCTTTTTTGCATTTCTTTTCCATGGGAATGGTCTTGATCCCTATCTCCTGTACAATGTCAAGAATCTCATTCCATACTTCATTCAGGCACTCTATCTATCAGATCTAGGCCCTTAAATCTATTTCTCACTTCCACTGTATAATCATAAGGATTTGATTTAGGTCATACCTGAACGCGTCTAGCGTTTTCCCTACTTTCTTCAATTTAAGTCGGAATTTGGTAATAAGGATTTCATGATATGAGCCACAGTCAGCTCCTGGTCTTTAATATTATTAAATAATATTAAATATTTTATATTTATATTACTGATATTAATAAAAATTCAATATTAAATTAAATTACAGTATCACATAATCCATGGTTGGCTGAAATCCACAGACGCAGAACCATGGATGGAGGGCCAACTATAAATTTATAAGAGGATTTTCAACCGTGTGGAGGGTCAGTATCGCTAAGCCCAACATTGTTCAAGGGTCAACTGTATTTCTCTTTACCAAGTGAATTATAAACATGCTTTCTTTCAAATAATAAACCTGGATATCTCTTTAAATAAATCCTGAATTTCCTAAGCCTAAAATTTACACCTATACAACTATGGACATCAGAAACATCAACAGGCAGATGGATAAATATTTTTAAAAAGCCAACAAGCACGGATCACCCTGTGGATGTGTGTAGCTGTAAAGACAGAGTCCAAAGATCATTTGTCATACTCCATTAAAATAACAAGTATATCATAAAATAATGAATTAATACTAAGCAAGTATCTTTCAAAGAAAGAGACATTATCATCACTACACATAGTCACATACTATTTACAAAGACTTCAGAATTCCAAATTTCCATCAGATTACATTTTAGAAATAAATCATGGAATTATGTGAATATTTCAATGACATTTTCCATGCAGAAATAAGCATTCAAATTAATTTCGGGAGCTAAAAATACAAGTCTGTATCACTTGATTTTATGAGAATTATAAATATTTGTAAAAACCGGTAGATGTGTTACTGTAACACATCCACTTCACCACAAAGAAGCCACACTTCCTAAGCATCATAGTAACTGAGTTCAGTTCAGTTCAGTCACTCGGTCGTGTCTCTTTGCGAACCCATGAATCCCAGCACACCAGGCCTCCCTGTCCATCACCAACTTCCAGAGTTCACTCAGAATCACGTCCATCAAGTCAGTGATGCCATCCAGCCACTTCATCCTCGGTCGTCCCCTTCTCCTCCTGCCCCCAGTGCCTCCCAGCATCAAAGTCTCTTCCAATGAGTCAACTCTTAGCATGAGGTGGCGAAAGTACTGGAGTTTCAGCTTTAGCATCATTCCTTCCAAAGAAATCCCAGGGCTGATCTCCTTCAGAATGGACTAGTTGGATCTCCTTGCAGTCCAAGGGAGTCTCAAGAGTCTTCTCCAATACCACAGTTCAAAAGCATCAATTCTTTGGCGCTCAGGCTTCTTCACAGTCCGACTCTCACATTCATATATGACTACTGGAAAAACCATAGCCTTGACTTGACGGACCTCAGGTGGAAAAGTAATGGCTCTGCTTTTGAATATACTATCTAGGTTGGTCATAACTTTTCTTTCAAGGAGTAAGCATCTTGTAATTTCATGGCTGCAGTCACCATCTGCAGTGATTTTGGAGAGCAAAAAAATAAAGTCTGACACTGTTTCCACTGTTACCCCATCTATTTCCCATAGTAACTGAAAGCACCTTCAAATTCAGTAACCTAACAGGTTAGGACCTTTCGACACCAAACTACCGAGGAAAATTAATTTTTTTCAACAGCAATAGACTGTTATACCCTAATACTAATATTCAAGCAAACATATCTGTTCAGAGAAACTTCAGAAAGGTCTAAAGACACTAGATCAGAAGCACATACTTGTAAACCTCATACTCCAAATTAATGTTAATACTCCCAGTTCAGTTCAGTTCAGTTCAGTTGCTCAGTCGTGTCCGAATCTTTGCGACCCCATGAATCGCAGAACGCCACACCTCTCTGTCCATCACCATCTCCCGGAGTTCACTCAGACTCACGTCCATCGAGTCCGGGATGCCATCCAGCCATCTCATCCTTGGTCGTCCCCTTCTCCTCCTGCCCCCAGTCCCTCCCAACATCAGGGTCTTTTCCAATGAGTCAACTCTTCGCATGAGGTGTCCAAAGTACTGCAGTTTCAACTTTAGCATCATTCCTTCCAAAGAAATCCCAGGGCTTATCTCCTTCAGAATGGACTGGTTGGATCTCCTTGCAGTCAAAGGGACCCTCAAGAGTTCTCTCCAACACCACAGTTCAAAACCATCAATTCTTTGGCGCTCAGCCTTCTTCACAGTCCAACTCTCACATCCATACATGACCACAGGAAAAACCATAGCCTTGACTAGACGGACCTTAGTCGGCAAAGTAATGTCTCTGCTTTTGAATATACTATCTAGGTTGGTCATAACTTTTCTTCCAAGGAGTAAGCGTCTTTTAATTTCATGGCTACAGTCACCATCTGCAGTGATTTTCCAGCCCCCCCAAGAAAAGTCTGACACTGTTTCTACTGTTTCCCCATCTGTTTCCCATGAAGTGATGGGACCAGATGCCATGATCTTCGTTTTCTGAATGTTGAGCTTTAAGCCAACTTTTTCGCTCTCCTCTTTCACTTTCATCAAGAGGCTTTTTAGCTCTTCTTCACTTTCTGCCATAAGGGTGGTGTCATCTGCATATCTGAGGTGTTTGATATTTCTCCCGGCAATCTTGATTCCAGCTTGTTCTTCTTCCAGCCCAGCGTTTCTCATGATGTACTCTGCATAGAAGTTAAATAAGCAGGGTGACAATATACAGCCTTAACGGACTCCTTTTCCTATTTGGAACCAGTGTGTTGTTCCATGTGCAGTTCTAACTGTTGCTTCCTGGCCTGCATACAGATTTCTCAAGAGGCAGGTTAGGTGGTCTGGTATTCCCATCTCTTTCAGAATTTTCCACAGTTTCTTGTGATCCACACAGTCAAAGGCTTTGGCATAGTCAATCAAGCAGAAATACATGTTTTTCTGGAACTCTCTTGCCTTTTCCATGATCCAGCAGATGTTGGCAATTTGATTTCTGGTTCCTTTGCCTTTTCTAAAACCAGCTTGAACATCAGGGAGTTCACGGTTCACGTATTGCTGAAGTCTGGCTTGGAGAAGTTTGAGCATTACTTTACTAGCATGTGAGATGACTACTCCCAGTACAATCATAAAATTCTGTGCTATATATTTTTACTTAATAATTCTGATCACTTCAAATAATCAGAGTACACACAAAGCTTGAGTTTCATGAACAGATCAGCTATAAATTATACCAAAATGTACACAAATAATTCAAGGATGAAAGTTCAAGGTTATCTTTGGAATTTCCAAAATATCAGAGAAACAAGAGGTATTACGGTCACTAATTTCAGGATGTCAGTGGTCATTTACTGGGATAATAAGCTCTTACCAGGATAGGCTAGCCTGACGATTGTGGCATCATCCTGGGCCAAGTGGGCTATGCCTGGCAGGATGTACTCTGGGTAAATGTGGACATCGTTGCGAGGAACCTCCTTCACCAGAGCAAGAACTTTAGTCAATGTCCTCAAGGCTTCGGCCCTTACTCTGGGAACAGAGTCATTGCTGAAATGCAAAAGATAAGGTGTAATACGATCCAAAAGAATTTCTACACTTAATCTTGGGGCCAAATGGAGAATAAGTTCCAAAGCGGCAAGCTTGGAGTCGCAGTATTTCAGGGTCTGCAGGCAGGACGTTATAACTGACACCAAGATAACCAGCCCATTCTCCTTGGGCTCTCCATCCGCTTTCTCCAGCAGATCGTGTCCACAGAGATTGTGAATGATGTTGTCCAAATCCTTCCTTATAACCAGAATACGCTCATCTGCAGAAAGAAATGTTTCTTTGGCAAACTGGGCCATATAAGGCTGAAGAAAAGTATAGACTATTTCAGGAAAGGCATTGCCACGTTGCTGCTTTAAGTAATCTTCTGCCTCTAAACGTTTATCTGGTTCACGGTGAATCATCTGAGTTACCTACACCAAGGGGAAAATGGGAATAAAACACAGATTTGAGAAAAGCAAATTAAATCAGACCAAAGCTACAACACCAACTTACACGTGATTTAAAGGGATTCTGAGGTCATACTGACTCTTTCCAATCTTCACCTTTCAAACTACTTTCAGAACCTCACTACTGAGTAAAATGTGACTCTCCCATCACCCTATAAAGCAAGACGAAATCACGTACTAATGTACTCTAGATGGTCCAGACACATAAAGAGGATCAAGTCTTTAAAAGCACTCAAATTCATTCCTTCTACAGCTAAGAAAACGTCAGCCCAAATTCATAAAGTTACTTAGCAAACATGATAATGGGTGCCACCTCGAGAACAGACAGGTATGCCAGCTCCTAAAGCCAGTCTACTGTCCCCTGGATGTGAGCTAAACTGGCTTCCTCTGGAGCATCTTACTTTTTAATATTTGACATTTTTAAAAGAAATCAAAATGCAGGGTTCCCTGCCTTACTAAAGAATATTTTAAATATACCATAACCTTTCAGTGGCTCACAGTCATCATCAGATGCATCAGTTACTGTAGTAAATGCCGTAAAAAAAATCCCCTCAAACAGCAGTGTGGATATATACGGCTGACATGACCTCCCAGAATTCCTCACATCTGATCTGCTATACTAATGGGTGATTCAACAGCCCCACTGCCAGAACTGCCCTCAGAGTCAAGGAACGTCTACAAAGCCAGCTGCTTCTATATGAAATGCCCCTATACTGCTGTACTACACTCAAGCTGATTCTCCTGTCTCCTCATTTTACATATTTATCCTCTTTATTACTTACCAGCAAGCTCTATCTTGGACATCCTCTCTAATGCCCAAGCACCTCCTTATTTCCTTCCAAATCTGTCCAAAGCAGAGTTAGGATTCTAATGGAAAGGGGTGTGTGTGTATGTGTGTGTGTATTTGTAATATAAAGTCAAATGAGCTCTGTGTCTAAGAAGGGGGGAAAATTATACATTTCTGCCTAACAAACTAAAAACGATAGGAGGCTTATATTAGTCTATGGGGCTTTAGTGCTTGTCCCAAATTCAAAACCTTCCAGAGAACTAATACCGAAGGGAGAGTATAATTCTATTTAAAACATTATGGTAAATATTTGCAGCAGTTACCAATTCTCTTATACTGCGATCTTCAATTTTACTCAGCACCTGCTCAGGGAAAAACTGCCCATTTCTATAGGCCAAAAGTTGAGAGAGATCAAACAGAGGCATGCCTTCTGTAAAAAGCTCAGCGATCACACAACCTGGAAAACAGCAGGAAATAATTCCATTAAAACTGAAAGGCAACAGATTCTTACTACAAATCAAAATTCAGAGAATTCATGAAACTCAAGATACATAACTTCTTTAATGGAACATACAACTACAATCAAGCAAGGCAGAAAAAATGTCTACCAGTGAATCATCAGTTTACAAAAGAATGAAGTCAAAAAAGGCCTACTTAATTTTTCTCCTTAAAAAAATTAAATCAAATCAAATTACTTCCTTGTTCTCTAGTTTAAAACAAATGTACTACACATGCATTATATATACACATATATTAAGAGATACAAGGATAGATTGAAAGTCATAATAGAGTTTTTATTATGAATTTATAGACATTAAGTTCATAAGAAACTACTGAGAAGTCATATCTGACAACTCGCTCACTAACCATTAAACAAAGAGTTATCAGGTGCCTTCCACACACTAGACTTTAACAGTGCACGAAACAGATAAAATCTCTGCCCTCAGGAAGCTCTTATTCTAGAAGAGAGAAAGTAAACCAGCAAACAAACACAATTATAAAATGGGAACTGCCAAGAAGTGTGGTTGTAAGATTAAAGGGGGAAAAGAGATACCCTTCATAGTGCACTTAAATAATCTTCAAACAAGAAATAAAGTATCTACATTCCCAAAAAGACAGAGCAGTTTCACCGAATCATTATCTGACACACATTTAACAAGTTTTAAGAAGATTTTTGAACAACCTGAGCCACAGCTTTGCATGTGCCAGTCCCTCTGCCTGGGGTGTGACTCCATCGAGAATCTTCATGGTTTACACCTAAACCTCTTTCAGGTCTTGAATCAAATGTCATCTTAGCAGTGTGGCATTTTGTGACTGCCCAGTTGAAAACTGCAAGCGCCCCAACACAACTACCTCACCCTCAACACATAGCAAAATCCTCTCCCAACAACACCAAACACCACATTTTATATTTTATGCATGTATTTCTTTACTATCCATATACCCACGAGAATGTAAACTCCACAGGGATTTTTGTCTATTTTGTTCACTAAAAAATCTCTAGCAACTAAGACAGTTCCTGATATATAATAAAAACTCAATAAATTTCTTAATTTCTATTCATATAGTATCAAGTTTCATAATTAAAAAAAAAAAACTAAAAATGGCTATTAAGAACACCAAAGCAAAAAGAAAACAGAAGAACTGAACAATACCATCAACTAGATCTAACGGATATCAAAGGAACACCCGCTCCATCTAACAGAATACAAATTTCTTCTCAAGCACATGTGGCACACTCTCAGATGAAACCATATGCTGGACCATAAAACAAGCTTCAAGAGTTTTAAAGGATTGAAATCATAGAAATTATGTCCTTCAAACCACAATGGAATGAAATAAATCAGTATCAGAAATCTGAAAAATTCACAAATATGTAGAATGAAACAATGTATTCATAAATAACCAATGATCAAGAAAACTTACGAAATACTCTGAGATGCATGAAAATGAAAGCAATACACAAAAACGTATGGTATGCAACCAAGGCAGCATTTGGAGAAGATGTAAACGATAAACACCTAACTTGCAAAAGAGCTCAAAACAATAACTTAATCTTAACCTTGAGAAACAAACTAAAACCAAAGGGAAAAGAAGGAAAGGAAAACCAGAAATTGGAGAGAAAATTTATGCAATAAGGTATAAAATACACAGAGAATGTTACCAAAACCAAAAGCTTGTGCACTGAAAATCTCAACACAACTGACAAACTTTTACTGAGATGACTCAAACTACTAAAATCAGGTAGGAAAAAGGGGACATGACTACCAACCTCACAGAAATAAAAAGAATTTTAAGGGAATAATTTAAACAAATGTATGCCTGCCAAAAATTAAGACAAACTAAATGAAACGGACAGATTCCTAAAAAGATAAAGATGACCAAAGGTGACTTCAAAGAAAATCTGAATAGGCCTTAAAGAGTGATGGGATTAGTAATTAAAAATCTCCCACAAAGAGAAACCTAAGCCAGCTAAACAAGTGAATTCTGCCAAACATTAAAATAATTAACAGCCATCCTTAACAAGTCCTAACAAAACACAGAGGAGGAGAAACACTTTCCAAGTTATTCTATGAGGCCAATCTTACCCTAGTAGCAAACTACACAAAAGGATCATAATTAAAGAAAACTAAACATTAATATCCCTGATATAAAAATCCTACAAAGAATATTACCTGCAGGTAATATCACCTACCTACCTACAAACTGCAGGTACGAACTGAAGAGTCCATAGTAGTAGTAGTAGTGAATTTGCTCAGTCATGTCCGACTCTTTGCAACCCCATGGACTGTAGCCTACCAGGCTCCTCCGCCCATGGGATTTTCCAGGCAAGAGTACTGGAGTGGGGTGTCACTGCCTTCTCCAGAAGAGTCCATACCAACAATAATAAACAAGTTAGGGGAAAGAGAGGATACTTGTGCACACAGAATGCTGAAATCCTATGGTGGAAGGTGCTGGAATCGGAAGATCATCATTTTGCAACCATCACAGTAAAGATCAAAGAAGACAAGAATGATCAACAGATGCTAAATCAAAGAGGAAATCGTGACAACTGGCAGGATACTAGCACGGTGTTAAAAGTTTCTTCACACAGGTCGCTTTACTAATTGCAAGGGATTAAAAACAAAAACAACAAGTAACTACAGAAAGGAGAAAGTGGGCAAGCATTTGACCGCATGATCAAAATAAACATCACCATTACATACCATTTGCTCCAGATAACATAGTATGAAAACATCATCACCTACACAAAGGGCCTGAGAATGAATAATGTGAATCTAATCACAAGCCTTCTTACATGAACAGTGCAAAGAAACAGAGGAAAACAATAGAATGGGAAAGACTAGAGACCTCTCAAGAAAACTGGAGATACCAAGGAAATATGTCATGCAAGGACAGGTACAGTAGGAACCTAACAGAAGCAGAAGAGATTAAGAAGAGGCGGCAAGAATACACAGAAGAACTGTACAAAGAAGGTCTTAATGACCCAGAGAACTATGACGGTGTGATCACTCATCTAGAGTCAGATATCCTCAACTGTGAAGTCACGTGGACCTTAGGAAGCATTACTATGAACAAAGCTAGTGGAGGTGACGGAATTCCAGCTGAGCTATTTCAAGCCCTAGGAGATGATACTGTGAAAGTGCTGCACTCAATATGCCAGCAAAGTTGGAAAACTCAGCAGTGATCACAGGACTGGAAAAGGTTAGTTTTCACTCCAAAGAAGAGCATTGCCAAAGAATGTTTAAACTACCGAACCACTGCACTCATTTCACATGCCAGCAAGGTAACGCTCAAAATCCCTCAACTTATGCTTTAGCAGTACGTGAACCAAGAATTTCCAGATGTACAAGCTAGATTTAGAAAAGGCAGAGGAACCAGAGATCAAATTACCAACATCCACTGGATCACAGAGAAAGCAAGGAAATTCCAAAAAAACATCGTTTCACTGACTACACAAAAGCCTTTGACTGTGTGGATCCCAACGAACTGTGGAAAAATTCTTCAAGAGATACCAGATCACCTTACCTGTGTCCTGAGAAACCTGGATGCAGATCAAGAAAAAACAGTTAGAATCAGACATGAAACATCGGACTGGTTCAAAATTGGGAAAGGAGTAAATCAAGGTTGTATATTGTCACCATGCATATTTAATTTCTATGCAAAGTACATCTTGCGAAGTGCTAGGCTGAATGAACCACAGGGTGGAATCAAGATAGCCGGGAGAAATATCAACAACCTCAGATATGCAGATGATACAACTCTAATAGCAGAAAGTGAAGAGGAACTAAAGGGCCTCTTCACGAGGGTGAAAGAGAGTGAAAAAAACGTCTTAAAACTCAACACTCAAAAGCTAAGATCACGGCATCCAAGCCCAACACTTCATGGCAAACAGGTGGGGAAAAAGTGGAACCAGTGACAGATTTCCTTGGGCTCCAAAATCACTGTGGATAATGACTGCAGCCATGAAATTAAAAGATGCTTGCTCCTTGGAAGAAAAGCTACAACAAACCTAGACAATGCATAAAAAAGCAACTACTACTTTGCCCACAAAGGTGTGTATAGTCAAAGCTATGGTTTTTCGAGTAGTCATGTGTGGATGTAAGAGTTGGACCATAAAGGCTGGGTGCCAAACAACTGATGCTTTTGAACTGTGGTGCTGTCCCTTGCACAGTAAGGAGATCAAACCAGTCAGTCCTAAAGGAAAAATCAACCCTGAATATTCACTTGAAGGACTAATGCTGAGGCTGAAGCTCCAATACTTTGGCTACCTGATGGGAAGAGCCAAATCAGTGCTAAAGACCCTGTTTCTAGCAAAGATTGGAGGAAACAGAAGAGGGCAGCAGAGGATGAGATGGTTGGATGGCATCACCGACTCAATGGACATGAGTTTGGGTAAACTCTGGGAGCTGGTGAAGGACAGGGAAGCCTGGGGTGATGCACTCCATGGGGTCGCAAAGAGTCGACCACAACTCAGCATCTGAGCCATAATCACCTTTCAGGTCTCAGCGTAAATATCATCCTTCCAACCAAGATTCCTTTCCTGATTCTGCTTCTCTACCCATCACCACCAAACACTCATTTAAGTATCCATATGTTCCTGTAACAGTACCCTAAGCGTATCACCACCACAGCAAAAAGCAGTGCACCGAAATCTCACCAATATCAATCTCTTCATTTAAAGGGCAAGCACCTTGAAAAGAGAAATGTAACTATTCATCTCTCTCACTTAAGACAGTGCCTGACCCATACAGAAGAATTCAGATATTCCTTAAACATCTGAATAAGCGGATCACTCTCTGCATATTCTAGCTACTTAAAACACATCCAATGAAATAATGCATCTGTCTGAAGAGTAGGTGGATTTACCAAAAAGTTAATTTCTGTATTCAACAGTTAAAATAAATGCACATTCATTCCCACCTTAGCAAAGCTGACCAACTCAAATACCTGCTCAAAAGATATCCATTGCTCGCTTCAATTCTCCTCTTGTTCTCTGATTGCTGTTTAAGTCTACAAGTGGAGTTGAAGGATCTCTCATATATTCTAACTCTGTGGCAAACAATCCACCATCGACAAAACGTTCAGGAGCAATGTAACAAGTTCTCCTCCGTGAAGTGTCAAAAAATAGTTGAAATCTGCCGGGTTGTCCTCTGGAAGGTAAGTGGGCTTGAAACTGGCAAAATCCGTTAGAAGAACCCAGTTCCAACTGGTGACCATCACCTTCTCCGTCTTGATGTCCCCATGACGGACGCCGGACTTGTGCGCTTGGTCCACAGCTGTGAGGATCTGGAAAGCGATCCAGCGCTTCTCAATGTTATTTAAGAACGGAAGGGTGCTGATGCGGTCGTAGAGGTTGTCTCGCAAGTACTGCCTGAAGAGCATGGCTGCCTTCTCAGATGCTTTTTCGGCAGCTTTCTGGAAAGGCAGACAGTTCTGGGCAGAATGAAGCCTGATTTTCAGTTCCTCCAGCTCTTGTTTATAGCTGGTGAGAGGCAACGTGGGATCCTGAATTGCAAAGACCTTCACAACCACCAGGCCTTCTCGGTGCTTTGCTCGAGCAACTTTAAAGAACCGAGTACTCCCCAGACTCTTATCATATTCAAAGTCATGGATGTCTGAGAAATAACTCTCCACAGAAAGGATCTGGGAGGGAGCAATGCCAGCGAGCTGGTTTCCCATGATGGCAGCAAGCACCCCTGAGACAGCAGGTTAGGATACAACACGTACTTTCTGAAAAAAAGAAAAAAAAAAGGTAGCAATGAAACATCATTTTTTATGTGGCATCCTTCTACAAGGTAGATGTATCATAGTTCTCTCCCACCCCACAGGACTGTACTTAACAACTTCTTGGCAGCCTCTAAATTTCAGACATATTTATCTTACAAGATCTTATTATTTTGCCGTCCTTTCCGGGATATTACAGGAAAACAGGCCCCATCAATATTAAGTTGAAATGTCACAATGTGTATTTTCCAATACTGATACTTGAAAAATTTAACCAATCTTTATTACGTGTTCAGTATTGCGCTTGGGGCTGAAAGAGGCACCAAAGTGCTATGTGACACAGTTATTTGTCCAAGAAGAATCTGTAGTCTTGAATAGGAAACCCAAGCACACATTAAATCTAACTAAGATCGCCAAATACAAACAGGTTAGGCTTGGCTTCCCTGGTGGCTCAGATGGTAAAGAATCTGCCTGCAATCCAGGAGACCTGTGTTCAGTCCCTGGGTCGGGAAGATCCCCTGGGGAAGGAAATAGCAACACATTCCAGCACTCTTACTTGGAAAATCCCATGGACAGAGGAGCCTGGTAGGAGACACAGTCCACGGGATCGCAGAGTCGCATACCACTGAGTGACTAAAACAAAACCCAAACTATCACCATATCGTGGACCCGTTCAGCCTTAACTCCAGCGTGCCTTCCCACTCAGCTAACTGAAGGCAGAAGAGCTGCTTGGTTTACAACAACACGGAAGAACCCATGGCAGAGATGTTAAGGGAAAGTAAATCAAAATACCCTATTTGCCAAAACACAGCCCAATGTTCTCCTAGTTCGGATCTTGCAGGAACTCAAAATACCCTCCTTGCCAATCACAGCCCAAGGTTCTCAAAGCTCAGATCTTGCAGGAAAGCAAAGCACACAAGCACGCACGGCTGTGCACACACGCAAACCTTTACCCCGGGGCAGTGGGAAGTGTCACAAGCCGACCGCTCGCTGCCTCACGAGGAGCTCAGGGCGGGGCCCTTCGGCGTCTGGGCGGCGAAGGGAGCCAGCAGACCGGCGAAGCCCCCTCAGAGGGAGGACGAGGGAGCCGCGGAAGGCGTCCGGGGCCCCGGCGGCCCGCGCGGGACACGCGAGGAGCTCTCGGGGCCGCGGCTGACGAGAGCCCAGCGGCTGACGAGAGCCCAGCGGCTGACGAGAGCCCAGCGCCCGAGGAGCTGGCCCGCCAGCCCCGTCGCCTCAGAGGCCACGCGTTCCCGGGCCTCGCCGTCCTCTCAGGCGGGCCTGAACCGTCAAGGTCCTCCGACTCCCCTAGGGCCTCAGCACCAGCGGGAGACGGAGCCCGGAGGACTGGCCGGCTTCCGGGGCCCGAGGAAACGCCGCTCCTCCCGCGACAGCCGGACGACGCCTTGAGGGCCGAGCTCCCGGGAGAAGACGCCGGCTAGGACTCCACTTCCTGTGGCGGAGAGGAAGTGACGTCGCAGCGAGGCTGGAGGAGGAGGAGCGCGGGGGCGGGCCTGGTTGCTAGGAAACCAGGGAGGGGCGTGGCCTCGCGCCAGGAGCCTGAAGAAAGGAACCCGGCGGCGTCCCTGGTGGCTCTGCTGGTAAAGAGGCCGGCTGCGGTGCGGGAATGGCAACCCACTCCAGTGTTCTTGCCTGGAGAATCCCAGGGACAGGGGGAGCCTGGTGGGCTGCCGTCTATGGGGTTGCACAGAGTCGGACACGACTGAAGCGACTTAGCGGCAGCAGCAGCAGCGGTGCGGGAGACTTGGGTTCCATCCTTGGGTTGGGAAGATCCCCTGGAAAAGGGAATAGTTACCCACTACAGTGTTCTTGCCTGGAGAATCCCATGGACAGAGGAGCCTGGTGGGCTGTGGGTAACCCCAGGATTTTGACCTGGAAAATTCCATGGACTGTGGGGTCGCAAAGAGTTAGACACCACTGAGCCACTAAGCACACTTGTTATGCCACAGTTTGGGGATTTATTTATTAAAACACACTGTTATTTAACTGATATAACTTCTTAGATTATTACCCAAATTATAACGGAGAAGCAGTTGCCCTTGTTGTTGTATTATTTGTATTTTTACATTTATGTGCTTGGTAGGTTGGGCTTTCCTGGTGGCCCAGTGGTAAAGAATCCACCTGCCAATGCAGGAGATGTGGGTTCCATCCCTGGGTCAGGGAGATTCCCCTGGAGAAGGAAATGGCAAGCCCACTCCAGTGTTCTTGCCTGGGAAATTCCTCAGGCAGAGGAGCCTAGTGGGCTGCAGTCTGTGGGATTGCAAAAGAGTCAGACAGGACTAAGTGACTAAAATAGCAAACAGCAACAGTAATTTGATTGGTTAGTCTTCACCTGTTGACTTCCAGACCTTATATATATACATACTGTTTTCCTTGTAATTATTTTTGTGGAAATGGTTATCATTACCATCCTGGTCATATTATTAGATAACAAACATTTTTATGCATGCTACCTGCTGGTCCTTGAAGATGGGGATATATCTATGTATAAACCGGGGCTCTGTTTTCTAGCATGGGATAATCTGCAGTTAGGTGAGAGCGGTTATGCTCCTTGTGCTTTGAGACCATCAAAGGGACAAATGGCTAACTGAACCCAATCGTGGTGTTGAGGGTGCTTAAAGTGTATTTTGATGAGATTTTATTTACCCATGTTGTTCTTATAATATTGTTTTCTCTCATTCTTGGTGGACAAGAGCCATACATAGCCTGCGTAAAATATCCTTTTAGAGGAGCAAAAACTACAAGTATATTTTTGGCAAATTGGTGTACAGTTCAGTTCAGTCGCTCAGTCGTGTCCGACTCTTTTCAACCCCATGAATCGCAGCACACCAGGCCTCCCTGTCCATCACCAACTCCCAGAGTTCACTCAGACTCACCTCCATCAAGTCCATCGCATCCATCGAGATCAGCCCTGGGTGTTCTTTGGAAGGACTGATGCTAAAGCTGAAACTCCAATACTTTGGCCACCTCATGCGAAGAGTTGACTCATTGGAAAAGACCCTGATGCTGGGAGGGATTGGGGGCAGGAGGAGAAGGGGCCGACAGAGGATGAGATGGCTGGATGGCATCACCAACTCAGTGGATATGAGTTTGAGTGAACTCCGGGAGTTTGATGGACAGGGAGGCCTGGCGTGCTGCAATTCACGGGGTCGCAAAGAGTGGCACGGGACTGAGCGACTGAACTGAACTGAAGTTGAATTTTTTAAGAGCTTTCTAGAGATATAATTTACAGACTATAAATTTCACCTAATTAAAATACGCACATCAGTGGGGTTTTTGTATATTTACAGAGTTGTGCAATCATCCCTATAATCTAACTTTAGAACACCCCCAAAATGAAACTGTGTAATTCTAGCAGTCACTCCCCATTCTGCCCATTGCTCCTCCCCTTCCCAGCCCTAAGCAACTGCTAATCTGCTAATACTTTCTTTCTTGCCTATTCTGGACATTTCCTATAAATGGCATACAGCATGTGGGTCTTTGTGACTGACTTCTTTTACTTCACAGGTTTCTGAGAATTATACCTGTTGGAGTTGTATTTCATTTTCTTTTACTGCTCAATATTCTACTGTATGAATATATCACATGACTTGATAAACATCTGGGTTGTTTCTACTTTTTTGGTTCTTACAAATAATGCTGCTATGAAATTTGTGCATAAGGCTTTTTGAGGTCATATGTTTTTACTTCTCTTGAGTAAACACCTAGGAGTGTGGAGTCACACAGTAACTCTGTGTTGAAAGAATTTCAGTTCCGTCACTCAGTCATATCCAACTCTTTTTGACCGCATGGACCACAGCACGCCAGGCCTCCCTGTCCATCACAAACTCCTGGAGTTTACTCAAACTTGAGTCGGTGATGCCATCCAACCATCTCATCCTCTGTAGTCCCCTTCTCCTCCTGCCCTCAATCTTTCCCAGCATCAGGGTCTTTTCAAATGAGTCAGCTCTTCACATCAGGTGGCCAAAATATTGACGTTTCAGCTTCAACATCAGTCCTTCCAATGAACACCTGGACTGATCTCCTTTAGGATGGACTGGTTGGATCTCCTTGCAGTCCAAGGGATTCTCAAAAGCCTTCTCCAATACCACAGTTCAAAAGCGTCAATTCTTCTCCACTCAGCTTTCTTCACAGTCCAACTCTCACATGCATATGTGACCACTGGAAAAACCATAGCCTTGACTAGATGGACCTTTGTTGGCAAAGTAATGTCTCTGCTTTTGAATATGCTGTCTAGGTGGGTCATAACTTTCCTTCCAAGGAGTAAGTGTCTTTTAAATTTCAAGTCTCTTTTAATTTCATGCCTGTAGTCACCATCTGCAGTGATTTCAGAGCCCCCCAAAATGAAGTTTGTCACTGTTTCCACTGTCCCCATCTGCCATGAAGTGATGGGACCAGACGCCATGATCTCAATTTTCTGAATGTTGAGCTTTAAGCCAACTTGTTCACTCTCCACTTTCACTTTCATCAAGAGGCCCTTTAGTTCTTCTTCACTTTCTGCCATAAGGCTGGTGTCATCTGCATCTCTGAGGTTATTGGTATTTCTCCTAGCAATCTTATTTCCAGCTTGTGCTTCATCCAGTCCGGTATTTCCATGATGTATTCTGTATATAAGTTAAATAAACAGGATGACAATATACAGCCTTGACACATTCCTTTCCTAATTTGGAACCAGTCCGTTGTTCCATGCCCAATTCTAACTGTTGCTTCTTGACCTGCATACAGATTTCTCAGGAGGCAGGAAAGGTGGTATCCCATCACTTGTAAAATTTTCCACAGTTTGTTATGATCCACACAGTCAAAGGCTTTCGCATAGTTAATAAAGCAGTAGTAGATGTTTTTTTCTGGAACTCTCTTGCTTTTTCTATGATCCAATGGATGTTGGCAATTTGATCTCTGGTTCCTCTGACTTTTCTAAATGCAGCTTGAACTGGAATTCTCAGTTCATGTACCGTTGAAACCTCACTTGGCGAATTTTGAGCATTATTTTACCAGCATGTGCAGATGACACCACCCTTATGGCAGAAAGTGAAAAGGAACTAAAGAGCCTTTTGATGAAAGTGAAAGTGGAGAGTGAAAAAGTTGGTTAAAGCTCAACATTCAGAAAACGAAGATCATGGCATGTGGTCCCATCACTTCATGGGAAATAGATAGGGAAACAGTGGAAAGAGTGTCAGACTTTCTTTTTTTGAGCTCCAAAGTCACTGCAGATGGTGATTGCAGTCATGAAATTAAAAGATGCTTACTCCTTGGAAGAAAAATTATGACCAACCTAGACAGCATATTCAAAAGAAGAGACGTTACTTTGCCAACATAGGTCGGTCTAGTCAAGGCTATGGTTTTTCCAGTGGTCATGGGTGGATGTGAATGTTGGACTGTGAAGAAAACTGAGCCCCGAAGAATTGATGCTTTTGACCTGTGGTGGTGGAGAAGAGTCTTGAGAGTCCTTTGGACTGCAAAGAGATCCAACCAGTCCATTGTAAAGGAGATCGGTCCTGGGTGTTCTTTGGAAGGAGTGATGCTAAAGCTGAAACTCCAATACTTTGGCCATCTCATGCAAAGTGTTGACTCATTGGAAATGACTCTGATGCAGGAGGAGAAAGGGACGACAGAGGATGAGATGGCTGGATGGCATCACCGACTTGATGGACATGAGTTTAGGTGGACTCCGGGAGTTGGTGATGGACAGGGAGGCCTGGCGTGTGGCAATTCACGGGGTAGCAAAGAGTCAGACACGACTGAACCACTGAACTGAATAAATAAGCCAGGAAATACTAAGCAAAATTTGTAGTTATTAAGTTCATATGACCAAAGTTATACTTCAACCAAAGGACTGCATGACCCTTTAATTAAAAATTATAATCTCCTCTGAATGCTTGATGGCTAAATCAAACAAACCATAAGAAAAATTAAACTACATCTAAGAAGTTTTGAATTCATCCTTGTGTTTCTGAGTAGATAGAGAAGTGGGCTTCAATTTTAAGTAAGGTAAGCACTTCTGACCTCAAGCAATAACAGAGCAATAAGGCAAAGCACCATTGGAAACTAAAAACATGGGCAACGATCTTGTGTTCATTGCTGGAAAGGTGCATCCTGTTATTTCTTCCTTTTCAGCATAGCAATTTTCTTTTGGATTCCAGGAAAGAGTACTGGAGTCGGTTTCCATTGCCTTCTCTGACAAAGTCGAGGGAGATATAGATATTTTTTTACTTGTAACTTGTGGTTCCCTTACGAGTCCTATTCATTTGATTAATGGTTCCAACCATGTTAACATTTCTTAGGTTTATCCATGCAGGATATTTTCTCTAAGAGGACGACTTTAAAGGCTACTCTTATGTTTGAGTGTGAAAAATGTTTTCTGAATGTTTTTCAGATAATGCTGTTGCAGAAACAAACACGCTGTATTAGATTCAAGTGAACACACCCCCCCAGCACACACAACTGCCTCCCTGTGGCCTCTCCCCTTCCGCTGACACTCCATACGTGTCGTGTGTGTCTGTATGTGTGGCCCTCAAATCTACTAAATGAGCAGTGACTTTATATTGTGGCAAAAGCAACACTGTAGAATTAGACACATCTTGTGATTGAAGCCAACATGGCAACATAATTGATTTCATGATTGTGACTGGTTACTTGACTTTATTTGAGCACCCGTTTTTCCTTTGAATGGGAATAATAACTCTTATAGAGTTACTACTGAGGACAGGAGGAGAAGGGGGTGACAGAGGATGAGATGGATGGATGGCACCACCTACTCAATAGACATGAGTTTGAACAAACTCCAGGAGAGGGTGAAGGACTGGGAAGCCTGGTGGGCTGCTGTCCATGGGGTTGCAAAGAGTCAGACATGACTTACTGACTGAACAGCAACAACAAGGAACAACACAGTTACTAAGAAAATAAACAAGCCTCACCCTGCCTGAAATGCCCTTTCCCCTGGCCATCCCACAGTGGTTTTTTCCTGTCATTATGCCCCTGATTGAGAAAGCCTGGCTGTGACTTCTGAGCCCAAAATGGCCACCCAAGGACTTTGTTATATCTTGATTCATAGCATATGTTACGATGTTTTACTGATATCAATTTAACAATACCTGATTCCTTCTAACGAAGATTAGGCAGAGAGTGCCAGGCTGCGACCGCGCAGGAGTAGGGGAGAGGAGCTATCCCATGTCGGAGTTCAGGGGTGGCGGCCAGAAGGAGCTACACCACGCCCAAGGTCAGGGGCAGCCCCTGAGAGGAGCAACCCCACGTCCAAAGAGCAGTGGCTGCACAGGCGCAGGAGGGCCGAGAGGAGCTACTCCACATTCAACGTCAGGAGGGGCTGCTGTGAGGAGATATCACTCATCCAAGGTAAGGAGCAGCAGCTGTGCTTTGCTGTAGCAACCCTGAAGAGATACCCCACGTCCAAGGTAAGAGAAACCCAAGTAAGACGGTAGATATTGCAAGAGGCATCAGAGAGCAGACGCTCAAAGCATAACCACAGAAAACTAGTCAATCTAATCACACGGACCACAGCCTTGTCTAATTCAATGAAACTAAGCCATGGTGTGTGGGGCCACCCAGGACGGGCGGGTCATGGTGGAGCGGTCTGACAGAATGTGGTCCACTGGAGAAGGGAATGGCAAACCACTTCAGAATTCTTGCCCTGAGAACCCCATGAACAGTATGAAAAGGCAAAATGAGAGGATACCAAAAGAGGAACTCCCCAGGTGGGTAGGTGCCCAATATGGTACTGGAGATCAATGGAGAAATAACTCCGGAAAGAACGAAGAGATGGAGCCAAAGCCAAAACAATACCCAGTGGTGGATGTGACTGGTGATAGAAGCGAGGTCTGATGCTATACGGAGCAATATTGCATAGGAACCTGGAATGTTAGGTCCATGAATCAAGGCAAATTGGAAGTAGTCAAACAGGAGATGGCAAGAGTGAACGTCAACATTCTAGGAATCAGCAAACTAAGATGGACTGGAACGGGTGAATTTAACTCAGATGACCATTATATGTACTACTGTGGACAGGAATCCCTTAGAAGAAATGGAGTAGCCATCATAGTCAACCAAAGAGTCTGAAATGCAGTACTTGGATGCAATTCAAAAATGACAGAATGATCTCTGTTCATTTTCAAGGCAAGCCATTCAATATCACAGGAATCCAAGTCTAGGCCCCAACCAGTAATGCTGAAGAAGCTGAAGTGGAATGGTTCTATGAAGACCTACAAGACCTTTGAAACCTAACACCCAAAAAAGATGTCCTTTTCATCATAGGGGACTGGAATGCCAAAGTAGGAAGTCAAGAAACGACTTAGGTCACAGGCAAATTTGGCCTTGGAATACAGAATGAAGCAGGGCAAAGGCTAACAGAGTTTTGCGAAGAGAACGCACTGGTCATAGCAAACACCCTCTTCCAAAAACACAAGAGAAGACTATACACATGGAATCACCAGATCGTCAACACCGAAATCCGATTGATTATATTCTTTGCAGCCAAAGACGGAGAAGCTCTATACAGTCGGCAAAAACAAGACCGGGAGCTGACGGTGGCTCAGATCATGGACAACTCATTGCCAAATTCAGACTTAAATTGAAGAAAGTAGGGAAAACCACTAGACCATTCAGGTATGACCTAAATCAAATCCCTTATGATTATACAGTGGAAGTGAGAAATAGATTTAAGGGACTAGATCTGATAGAGTGCCTGATGAACTATGGATGGAGGTTCATGACATTGTACAGGAGACAGGGATAAGACCATCCCCGAAGAAAAGAAATGCAAAAAAGCAAAATGGCTGTCTGGCGAGGTCTTACAAATAGCTGTGAAAAGAAGAGAAGTGAAAAGCAAAGGAGAAAAGGAAAGATATAAGCATCTGAATGCAGAGTTCCAAAGAAGAGCAAGAAGCGATAAGAAACCCTTCCTCAGCAATCAATGCAAAGAAATAGAGGAAAACAACAGAATGGGAAAGACTAGAGATCTCTTCAAGAAAATTAGAGATACCAAGGGAACATTTCATGCAAAGATGGGCTCGATAAAGGACAGAAATGCTATGGACCTAACAGAGATCAGCCCTGGGACTTCTTTGGAAGAAATGATGCTAAAGCTGAAACTCCAGTACTTTGGTCACCTTATGCGAAGAGCTGACTCATTGGAAAAGACTCTGCTGCTGGGAGGGATTGGGGGCAGGAGGAGAAGGGGATGACCGAGGATGAGATGGCTGGATGGCATCACGGACTCGATGGACGTGAGTCTGAGTGAACTGGAGATGGTGATGAACAGGGAGGCCTGGCCTGCTGCGATTCATGGGGTCGCAAAGAGTCGGACACGACTGAGTGAAGGAATTGAACTGAACTGAATGAAACTAACAGAAGCAGAAGATATTAAGAAGAGGTGGCAAGAATACACAGAAGAACTGTACAAAAAAGGTCTTCACGACCCAGGTAATCACAATGGTGTGATCACTCACCTAGAGCCAGACATCCTGGAATGTGAAGTCAAGTGGGCCTCAGGAAGCATCACTATGAAGAAAGCTAGTGGAGGTGTTGGAATTCCAGTTGAGCTGTTTCAAATCCTGAAAGATGATGCTGTGAAAGTGCTGCACTCAATATGCCAGCAAATTTGGATAACTCAGCAGTGGCCACAGGACTGGAAAAGGTCAGTTTTCATTCCAATCCCAAAGAAAGGCACCAAAGAATGCTCAAACTACCGCACAGTTGCACTCATCTCATACACTAGTAAAGTAATGCTCAAAATTCTCCAAGCCAGGCTTCAGCAATATGTGAACCGTGCAGTCCAGATGTTCAAGCTGGTTTTAGAAAAGGCAGAGGAACCAGAGATCAAATTGCCAATATCGGCTGGATCATGGAAAAAGAAAGAGAGTTTCAGTAAAACATCTATTTCTGCTTGATTGACTATGCCAAAGCCTTTGACTGTGTGGATCACAATAAACTGTGGAAACTTCTGAAAGAGACGGGAATACCAGATGACCTGACCTGCCTCTTGAAAAACATGTATGCAGGTCAGGAAGCAACAGTTAGAACTTGACATGGAACAACAGTCTGGTTCCAAATAGGAAAAGGAGTCTGTCAAGGCTGTATATTGTCACCCTGCATATTTAACTTCTATGCAGAGTACATGATGAGAAACGCTGGGCTGGAAGAAGCACAAGCTGCAATCAAGATTGCCGGGAGAAATATCAATCACCTCAGATATGCAGATGACAGCACCCTATTGGCAGAAATTGAAGACAAACTAAAAAGCCTCTTGATGAAAGTGAAAAAGGACAGTGAAAAAGTTGGCTTAAAGCTCAATATTCAGAAAACCAAGATCATGGCACTGGCCCCATCACTTCATGGGAAATAGATGGGGAAACAGTGGAAACAGTGTCAGACTTTATTTCTTGGGGCTCCAAAATCAGTGCAGATGGTGATTGCAGCCATGAAATTAAAAGGTGCTTACTCCTTGGAAGGAAAGTTATATATTTATTATATATAACCTAGATAGCATATTCAAAGGCAGAGACATTACTTTGCCAACAAAGTTCTGTCTAGTCAAGGCTACGGTTTTTCCAGTGGTCATGTATGAATGTGAGAGTTGGACTGTGAAGAAAGCTGAGCACCGAAGAATTGATGCTTTTGAACTGTGGTGTTGGAGAAGACTCTTAAGAGTCCCTTGGACTGCAAGGAGATCCAACCAGTCCGTTGGAAAGGAGATCGGTCCTGGGTGTTCTTAGAAAGGGCTGATGCTAAAGATGAAACTCCAATACTTTGGCCACCTCATGCATAGAGTTGACTCATTGGAAAAGACTAATGCTGGGAGGGATTAGAGGCAGGAGGAGAAGGGGACGACAGAGGATGAGATGGCTGGATGGCATCACCGACTCGATGGACATGAGTTTGGATGGACACCGAGAGTTGGTTTTGGACAGGGAGGCCTGGCGTGCTGCAATTCATGGGGTCGCAAAGCGTCGGAAACGACTGAGCCACTGAACTGAACTGAACTGAGTAAATAAGCCAGGAAAGAATAATCAGCATTTGTAGTTATTAAGTTCATATGACCAAAGTTATACTTCAACCAAAGGACTGCATGACCCTTTAGTTAAAAATTATAATCTCCTCTGAATGCTTGATGGCTGAATCAAACAAACCATAAGAACCATTAAACTACACATAAGAAGTGTTGAATTCATCCTTGTGTTTCTGAGTAGATAGAGAAGTTGCTTTCAATTTTAAGTAAGGTAAGTATTTCTGACCTCAAGCAATAACAGAGCAATAAGGCAAAGCCCCATTGGAAACTAAAAACATGGGCAACGATCTTGTGTTCATTGCTGGAAAGGTGCATCCTGTTATTTCTTCCTTTTCAGCAGAGCAACTTCTTCTTGGATTCCTCTCAGGAAATACCTTCAAGTTCTTTAAGGAAGATTTTCTGTGGAAAGAGATTCACATGTGAAAAGTGATGACAAGAATGACGCTTTCAGCCAGGAATTGCTGTTTAATTGGCTAATACAGTGACAAGCGTCCTGAAGGCGAAATGGAATGCCACTTTCGGTATTTCCATCCCGCTATTTCTTGTTCTCAAAGCTTCCTAAGTGTGTAACCGCGGAGAGCTTTGCCAAGGGTTCATGCGAGGACTGATGGCTCCATCTTTAAACCCTAAGGATAGAGTTGGAGAGCCCGAGCCTTCTGAGCCGCCTCCCCCCAAACGCTGTCGGGAAGAGATCAAATGGGATGAAGTTTTGTACTGACCTGGATAAAGGGACACTTTGTCACCCAAGTGGCATGCTGCGAAGGGAACAGACTCCACGCTGGGTCCGGGGGCTCCTTTCTCCGCAGCGACACTGAGCGGTCGGGCGTATCTGTGTGCACGCGTTAGCCACCCGCTTTCACATTGCACACTCACCAGCGAATGTCATCCTGCAAGCAGTGAAGGCCCCTGGCTCCTCCGCGGGAGATAATGCTCCTGAGAAGAGCGTCGCTGTTCAGTGAGCGCTCACTGGGTCCTGGCCTCCAAGCAGGGCAAGCGAAGAAGATGCAGCTTTGAGGGATGAAGAGACCCGGCAAGAATGAGCTAGAAGGGAGAGTGGTGCATGTGTGTGTGCGTGTGTGATGGGCGATGGGGCAGTGTGAGCCCACAGGAGCACCATGGACCTCAGAAGGGATGGGGACACATCGCACTCTCCTTCCCTCATCGTACTTACATGTGTATATGTATGTACTTCTCATGATATATATATGCTTATCTATGTATATATATTTCTTATAATATGTCTATTTATCTATGTATATATATCTTATAAAATGTGTATTTATATATGTATAGATTTCTTATAAAATATATATTTATATATGTATATTAATTTATGTGGGCATCCCTGATAGCTCAGTTGGTAAACAATCCTTCCGCAGTGCAGGAGATCCCTTTGGATTCCTGGGTGGGAAAGATCCGTTGCAAAAGGGATAGGCTACTGACCTCAGTGTTCCTGGGCTTCCCTGTGGCTCAGCTGGTAAAGAATTTGCCTGCAATGTGGGAGACCTGGGTTTGATCTCTGGCTTGGGAAGATTCCTTGGAGAAGGGAAAGGCTACCCAGTCCAGTATTCTGGCCTGGAGAATTCTATGGACTGAATATAGTCCATGGGTCACATGACTGAGTGACTTTCGAGGGGTTCCCTCATAGCTCAGTTGATAAAGAATCCTCCCGCAATGCAAGTGACCACAGTTTGATTCCTGTTTCAGGAAGATGTGCTGGAGAAGGGAAAGGCTACCCACTCCAGTGTTCTGGCCTGGAGAATTCCATGGACTGTATAGCCCATGGGGTCACAAAGAGTGGGACAGGCCTGAGCGACTTTCACATGGCACATGCTTGTTCATGACTGCGGGGCTTCCCTGGTAGCTCAGCTGGTAAAGAATCTGCACACAGTGGGAGACCTGGGTTCGATCCCTGAGTTGGAAAGATTCCCCTGGAGGAGGGCATGGCAACCCACTCCAGTATTCGTGCCTGGAGACCCCCTTGGACAGAGGAGCCTGGTGGGCTACAGTGTATGGGGTGGCAGAGAGTCAGACACGACTGAACGACTAAGCAGAGCACAGCACTGATGGCTGTACCGGGCCCTGACTGCTGTGCGGGCTTCCCTCGTGGCCGGGACCAGGCGCTACTCTCTGGCTGTGGTGTGCAGCCTTCTCACTGTGGGGCTTCTCTTGCAGAGCGTGGGCTCTGGGAGCATGGGCTTCAATAGATGTGGCGCCCAGGCTCAGCTGCCCCGCAGCGTGCAGGAACTTCCCGGACCAGGGATCGAACCCGGGTCCCCTGTGTGGGCAGGTGGATTCTTTACCTCTGAGCCACCAGAGAAGCCCATCCTCCACAGTGCTTTCCAGAGGGCTTTTCCTCCCACTGCCATCCTTCTCTCATACCAGGCACTCCTGACCTCCTATCTGGGTTTCTTGGGAAGTAGAAGGCTATCAGCTCATCAAACAACAGCATGAAACAGAACTCTTGTAGCAGGAGACTCTCCCAGGAGACCCTTTGCTCTCTCCTATAGGTCGTATTTTGCCAGCTCCCCACCACCAAGTGTTCCTCAGACATATGTTCGCCTTCTGCACCCCCAAACTGCTCATCAGACATACATGATCATGTCTGCACTTTCCCCAGCTCATTCCCCAGCTGAAGTTCTCCCATCTACTCACATAGACCCTAGGAGAGTCATCCTCAGACATCAGTGACGTGCTGAGCATCAGGCTACAGTGGGTAGAGACAAAAGGACTTTGTCATCTGACAAAGGAGCTGGACAAGTCAGGGAACAACGGAGATCTGAGGACCTGCCTGGGAGGCTCACCGAGACTGTGGACCGCCAGGTGAAGGAGCCTTAAGTGGGCTATGGCCCAAGGAAAGGCCATCTGAAGGCAGGAAGCCCTGAGCTGAGACACTCAAGGTGTGTTTGGTGTGTGGAGGCAAGAAGCATAAAATAATAGTCTCAGTGTACAGAAGCTGATGAGGAAAGGCTCACAGGCAGGACACTGACGGGTGAATTCAGGGGTTGATCCAGTTCAGTAATGAGAACAGCATGAAACTATGAAGGGTATTAAGATGGAGCTGTGGCCTCCAGAGGGGCCAGGTCTTAAAGAGTCCCAAAAGACATGCGAGGAAGCTTGGATTTGGACTTAAACAGAGTCCCTAATACACTTGTCAGCGGATTCAGGAGGCATAAGAGATAGGGCTTTGATTGCTTGGAGGAGGGCATGGCAATGCATTCCAGGACTCTTGCCTGGAGAATCCTGCCGGGGTCCAGCCCTGGTGGATCCAGGGAATTCAAAGCGGAGACAGTGTTGGCGAGGAAAGACTTATTTATTTATTAATATAAGATTAGATTAGGAAGAAATAGTGTAGTAGGAAAATTAAGTGGAGAGAAGAGGCTGATTAACTTGAGTTACGTGGAAAACCAATAAAGTTCCAGACAAGGAGCTTGCACCATCTACGTTAGGCCTCCGGTGCCCCTTTGAATATCGGAGAGTGCCCCGCCTTGGGCTCTCTCTCCTAAGGATCTTAAAAGCCAGAACAAGTAAGTAGACATAGAGAGCCTCCACGGCCCCGATGGGAATTCAGCCTCAATTTATTTATTATTATTATTATTTTTAAAAACCCGAGGCAGCACCGGGCTCGGTTGGGCCGCGGACACGGCCGCCACGGGTTTGTTATTGTCGACTCCGGCCCTTCCTGCGCCTCAGCCTCAATTTAGAGTAAAGAGGAGACATGGGGGGAACCAGTCCAGCGACTGGCTCTCCTTCTATTGTCCTTCAAGGCCTTTTATACTTTTGATTATACATAGAGATCAGTGGGTAATACAAAATTATGTAGCCTTAGCAGCCCAGACTCTTTCTGTATATCTTTTTGTATACAAAAGGTCTCAGGTGATTTACATTATCTTCTGGCCAAGAGGCTTGTTAACACTTTTTGGCTCTCTTCCTTAATGAATGTTAATTTCGTTTCCCCTAAGTGTTTTTCTTTAATCTGCATCTCCTTAAAGCACTAAAGTTACATCTCTATAGAACAAAGGCACAGTGGGTTATAACAAAGAAGGTACTTAACTCAAAGATCTAATGTTGCTAATACCAGGTCTACTACTTGTTTTTCTATATACCAACTATATCTAAAAATAAAGGATATGAAGCAAGTATGGCAGCAAGTATTGGCTCAACAAATGAAACCTTTAATCAGTCCTTTTCTAAAGATTTTGACTCCTCGGAAGCCCCTATATTCCTAGGATGTTTTAAGCTTCCTGTGCCTCCTAAGGTCAGGAGGCCTCAGACAATCACATGCACAGCTGTAGGAGTCCTGCAGGCAGGCTAGAAAGCCATCAGAGGGGTTTTTGGATTGAAACACTCTTTCAAGTGCAGAAGACTAAAGCCCTGAATTGCCTTTTTCCAGAGAATGTCAGAAGAGTGGAAAAGCAGGCAGATTCTTATTTTTTGGGGTACATGCTCAAAAAATGCTGGGGGGAAAACCTGAGATCGGACTCGACCCTGCCCATCAGATCTCTGCCGCATGGCCTTGTCACGGGTGGAATTCCTCACGCTGGCTTCCGGCAGAATCCCATGGACAGAGAAGCCCGATGGGCCACAAAGAGTCGGATGTGACTGAAGTGATGTGCCAGGCAGGCTCGCAATTGACTCATCAAATTTTCTTTCTCTCAGGTTGATGGCTCCGTGCATGATCCCCAGTGATAAAGATGGAGAATCGTGTCTTCTGAGAGCTGAAGCTCTCAGGATCCTACTGTGTGCGTGCTTTCAGAAGGTTACTCTGGGGGCATGGTGTCAGGAGGTTAGACGTTGCGGGGATTTGGGAATGAGGCCATCAGCAGAGAGGTTCTTGCAATGGTCTAAGTGGACAGTGATTGTGTCCTAATCTAAACTGTGATGACTTGGGATGGGGAGAAGGGCATGGGGAGAGTGGCAGAGAGCAAAGAAAAAGATGGGAGAGACAAAGGAGGGCCTGTTTGGAGAGGCAAGAAATAGACAAGGGCCTGTTTGGAGTGATCCTATCCTGAATGAGTGGGGCTGCATTCCAGAGGGAGGAGAAGAGGAAGGCTTAAAACTGTGTGTGTGTCTGTGTGTTTTTTTTGTTTGTTTTTGCATGAGAGAATGGCTCAGGGAGTATCCTAGGAAGCTTCTGGAAACTTCTAGCTGGGGTATTTGTCAGTTGAGTATTTTGTAGGTTGAAAGGAGAAAGCATTGAGATGCTTTGAAACCAACCACATGGTCAGTATAGTGAGGGCTTCCTAGGAGGCTCCAGTGGTAAAGGCCCAGGCTGACAATGCAGGAATCATAGGAGACGAGGGTTCGGTGCCTGGGTGGCAACCCACTCCAGTATTCTTCCCTGGTGACTCTCTATGGACAGAGGAGCCTGGCGGCCTGCAGTTCCTGGGGTGTCATAGAGTCAGACACAACTGAAGTGACTTTACACAAATATACATAAATGGGGGCTTACCCACAGAGCAAACAAATGGACCTAGCATAATATACATTCCTTCACCTTGCAAAAGAGAGTCAAAGTGTGCTTGTTTTGTTGTTGAGGTTCAGTGGCTAAGTGGTGCCTGACTCTTTGTGACCCCATAGACTGCAGCATGCCAGGCTCATCTGTCCTTCATTATCTCCTGGAGTTTGCTCAAACTCATGTCCATTGAATCAATGATGCCATCCAACCATCTCATCCTCTGCCATCCCCTTCTCCTCCTGCCTTCAATCTTTCCCATCATCAGGGTCTTTTCCAACGAGCCTGCTCTTCACAGCGAGTGGCCATAGTATAGGAGCTTCAGCATTAGTCCTTCCTAACAGTATTCAGGGTTGGTTTCTTTTAGGATTGACTGATTTGATCTCCTTGCTGTCCAAGGGACTCTCAAGAGTCTTCTCCAGAACCACAGTTCGCAAGCACCAATTCTCCTTACACATAAGATGTGTGTGCATTTCATGTGTCTACTAGCCACACAGATAAGAGAGCTGTTGAACATCCCACTCAGGGGACAGATGAGCTTGTGTCTGAGCTCTGAAGCCATTGATTTATCTCCAGGCTAATGGGTGTTCTACCTTGCAAAGCTGTGTCTGTGCCTGGTCAGAGTGGATCCTCTATGGCTGGCCTTCCTTGGGGGACCTTATGTCTGTGGTTCCTCAGTCACTCAGCTGTGTCTGACTCTTTGCAACCTCATGGACTATAGCCCTCCAGACTCCTCTCTCCATGGGATTCTGCAGGCAAGAATACTGGAGTGGGATGCCATTTCTTTCTCCAGGGGATATTCCAGCCCCAGGGATCTAAGCCGCATCTCTTGCGTTCCTGCCTTGCAAGCCTGGGAAGCCCTGTGGTTCCTCGAACTACTCTGAAACGTGCACTGTTGTTGTAAGGACAGCATGTCCCCGTGGCGGAAGGCAGCAGTAAACAGGGCAAGTGGGAACAGAGTGTGTGCACAAGTTAGACAGGAGTTCAGCTTCCCATTCCGGCCCTGTCCTCCTAGGATCGAGTTTCTGGGCCCCGGGAAGCTCATTGCACAAGCTCGCCTGCTCACTTTGACCAGGCTGTTCCGTGTCCTTGCATTTCTGCCAGTGCTGAGCCTTCTGCCAGAAATGCCCCTTCCCCTTTCACTGCCTCCATGCACGCCCGCTCCATAACCACCTAAAGTTCCTTGCTGTTCCATGTCCTGACCCACTATACACATCATGGTGGGGTGGGGCAGTGCAGGGACTCAGGCTGACCCAAGACCTGGTGAGTTGGAATCTGCTCTGGGACACTATCTGCAAGTGACTCACACGCCCCTGCATGCGTGCCTGCTCAGTCACCTCAGTCCTGTCTGTCTCTCTGCCACCCTGTGACCCTAGCCCACCAGGCTACTCTGTCCATGGACTCTCTAGGAGGAATACTGGAGTGGGTTGCCGTGCCCTTCCCCAGGGGATCTTCCCAACCCAGGAACTGAACCTGCCTCTCCTTTTATCTCTGGCATTGCAGGCAGATTCTTTACCCACTGAGTCAGCTGGGAAGCCCCCCATGTCCCTGACTGTGTGAAAAGCACTGGAGATAATCCCTGCTCATCCTTCAGTCATCAGCTCAGGGCCACCTCTTTCAAGAGCCCTCCCAGATCTCCCACCCCACCCCCTCTCCAGCCTGCTTGAGAGCCTGGTGGGGCACCAACAGTGAGTGTCTGCTATCTTCATGAGCCACTTCCAGGCTGTCTCTTCCAGGGCCATGCTCAGCAAGAGTGAACCTGGTGTTCACCGCCAGCCCCTCCTGTTCCTGCTCTTGGAGCCCCCGTTGTGGGGGCACCTGGGAGGGGAGACCGCCTGGTCCCGAGGAACCTCAGGCAGGGCCGAAAGCACATGGAGTGCCCAGGGGCCTGCCTGCAGCACACTCCAGTCCTCAGAGAGGCAGGCTTTCACGCCGTGTAACACGGCGACACTTGGCTGAATTTGCTCAGGTTTCCTATCAAGAGTTTTGTAAGAGTTACTTGAAGCAGAGCCAAGATACAGAGAAGGATTAGAAAAGCTCTGTGTTGTTTCTTATTCCTCTTAACTGACGGACTCCCGGCAGGCGCCCAGACACAGTGCCCTCTGTCCTCCTCCACCTCTGCCTCAGCCCACTACAGCCAGCCCGCCGAGCTGCTGTACGGCCTCTCCCCCTATTTGTCCCCTCCGCGTCGCACTGTCCGCCCTCCCCACGTTCACGGAGATCTGTGCAGACCTCACCTGGCACTGTGTCCTCAGCCTGCATCCTCTCCCCCAGGCCCGCCCCCTCCCCTGGGGTCAGCACTCTGCATTGCAGACCCCTCTGTGCAACGGGTCTGCTCCCTGCCTGCTTCACCTCTGCCCTGTCACCTTGCCCCGAGTCCACGCACCGGAACCCGGTTCCCGGGCCTTTATAAATCCCCTTCTCTGCCTGGAGCATTCTGCCCCTTGACTTCCCCAGGGGAACTCCTCCTGCCTCTTTGATTGCAGCATCCATGTCAGCTTCCTGGCGTCAGCCTGTCTCCCTGGTAACCCACCACCCTATCTGGATTATCTGCAGAGCAAATATCACCACCCTCTGTCTCTGTTTCTTTAGGAGCGGAACTCTTCTCTCACTGCAATGTAACCTAAGGGGCTTGAGAGTCTCAGCTCCTTTTTTTTCATCTCTGCATCCCAAATACCCCAACGATGATAAATATCATAGAAACTCCACAGACATTGAGTCAAGAAAACGGTGCATATGAGCAAAACAAACTTTTGTCCAAATAAGAGGCACACTCTGTGCTCCAGGGATTCTGGCGGGACAGATCTTTAGATAGTTGGATGTTTTTAGGAATAGAATTTATGTTCTCAGTCCTTGCATCTCCTCATACCTATGAAGCACTAAATCCCTTATTGGTGACATCGGACCCTCATGACTCAGAAAGAGCCTTTTGTAAAACGAGTGCTGCATAGTATTGCACTCCCCCTTCTCCAAACCCTGATATACTGACTTTCCCCCACTGCCACTTTGGAGCAGTCACAGAGCTGTCTGAGATGCTGCCTCCCGGCAGCACAGACCTCCTTTTGCCCCAAATAAATCTTCACTCACAACTCTCAAAAGAAAAAAAGTCAAATGTGCTGGCAGTTCTATCAGGCACTTTTCTGGGCTGTGTTATATTCCCCAGGGCTGCCTTCTGCCTGCCCTAGCAGGCCCTTTGTGTGGCGCCTTTGGCCTCCGCATTAAATGGAAGAACAGGACGGAAGGTGCTGGAAGTCCTTTCTGGTCCCCTGAGAACCCTGCACTGAACTCAGATGACACCACTGGCCCCAGTTCCCTCCAGGCCCAGGGTGGGGAGCAGCCTCCCTATGGCTGGCACCTGGGGGTCCCATCCTCGGCCCTTCCCCCATCCCTGCCGCAGCCAGGTAAAGAGCTTCCTTCCAGTCCCTCCACCTGCTCCATGTGGATGAAGTGCTGCTGTTGCTGCTAAGTCCCTCCAGTCGTCTCCGACTCTGTGTGGACCCCATAGACGGCAGCCCACCAGATTATACAGAAGGACCTTGTTACAAATCTTAAATCTTCCAATCTATATATTCAGGATCCATCTTAAGAATTTATTACTAAACTATGAATGTAGGAAGGAGTACACTGACAAACATATGTAGTTTGAAAGTGGTGTTGTTTTGTTTCAGTTTTTTTTTTTCAAAACCAACTGAAGTTAGCTAAGGCAAAAATTCAGTTACCTCTGCAGATTGTTAAAAATAGCCATAGTATACAGAAATGGTCTGGTATTGTATTCACTTTTCCATCCATGTCAAATTTAAGGGATGTTTGACGGCATCATGGGCATTTAAGGTAAAGCAAATAAAATACTTATATACTGAAAGGTCCAGGGGAGATATTATGGTTTGATGAGAATTATATTACTGACTGTATATTTAAATACTACTACCATGAAGTTATAATGCTATACGAATAAGAGTAATTCTGGCATCCATTTTAAAATAATAACAACTAAATCAACGCACAGATCAAAATTACTTCAACAGAAATACAAGTAAATGAAAAATTGAAAAACTTCTCAGAAACTATAATTTTGTCTACTTGAAGAAAACAAGCAATTAAGTTACAGTGCCTAAAATTAACGGGAAAAACAGAGATAACTTTAAAGAGGGAAAGCACAGGCTGATGTTGTCTCCAAATTTAAAAAGGGAAAACCCAGGCTGATGTTTTGAGTGCTCCCAGGACAAATCACAAGTCTCCACGCTGAGGAAGCGTCCCTGCGGTGTGAAAATTCACAGCTCGACAGTGAGATCCAGCTGCTGAGGCAGAAACTCCAGAGCCTGCCTGATCTCCATGACAGCCAGGTGATGCAACTTCACAGTAGACTCTTGTTCAAGAAGGAAGCGCGCTGCTTGCAATCCAAGAAGAAACTGCTCAGCGTCTGCGGAGAGCTGAACTCCGTGTGTCAGATCCGCAACCTCTGCAAGAGAGCTGGAGACCTGAGCGAAGAACTGGGGACAACCGCTGCCTGCCATCGCCAGTGGGCGTGCCTCTGCGTCCTCAGGGCTGGACCCTGCCCCTCGCCGGGGGGGCCTCGTGACCCAGGGGCTCCCCTGAGCCCTGCGGGCCCCTGGGGGCTGTGGCTGGAGCAGCAGGAGCATGAAGGCCCCTCGGGGAGAGCTGGGAGTTGAACTCGACCTGGGCCAGCAGCTGCCTGAGGCGGGCGTTCTCTCGGGTCAGCTCGCTGAGCGCTCTCTCCATCCGCTCGGCGGCCACCCAGCTTTCCTGAGCCCTTTCCTCGCAGAGGCGCACCTCCTGGCGATGGCAGGCAGCGGTTGTCTCCAATTCTTCGCTCAGGTCTCCAGCTATCTTCTTGGAGAGGTTGCGGATCTGACACACGGAGTTCAGCTCTCCGCAGACGCTGAGCAGTTTCTTCTTGGATTGCAAACAGCGCGCTTCCTTCTTGAACAGCCTTCTGTGAATTTGCATCACGTGGCTTTCATGGAGATCAGGCAGGCTTTGGAGTTTCCGCCTCAGCAGCTGGATCTCACTGTCGAGCTGTGAGTTTTCACACCGCAGGGACGCTTCCTCAGCATGGAGACTTGTGATTCCTCCTGGGAGCTCTTTCTTGGGATCCTGGATGTCTGGGTTCCCGTCATCCCCCCAGTCTCTGAGGAGCTCAGGCAAGGGGAAGATGGTCAACAGGTTTTCTCTGGATCTTCGTCGGTTCACCCTGTCTTCCAGGACCGGCTCCTTGCAGGCCATGGACGGCTCCGGGCCTCCTCCCAGGTCCTCCTTTTCCTGGACTCGCTGCTTTGCTCTCTCGATTTCTTGGTCAGATGGTTCTGGACTTTCTGGAAAATCAACATTGCTGTTCAAATCACTCATTTCTTCCTTCTGAGGTCGTTCTCCACCATCCTCTGATGCTTGGAAGGTGTGTTTTGCATCAGTAACTTGGGAAAGGGAAGAAGACTGGCCGTTCCATGCATTCTCCAGGAAGTCTACCGTGTCCTGAAACAAAGACCCGCTCAGGTTTGCGTTCATGGCCGACAAGCACAACGTTAGCAACGTGGGAGGACTGGCCTCCAGCCGAGGCGGCTTGAGGGCTTCGTCAGCCTGAGCCCGTGGTCCAACGTTCTCACTACATTTTCTGCAGGTTTCCTCATGGGCAGAAGACTTTTTCCTTAGCGACGTCACAGTTCTGAAATGGTGCCATCTCTTTACTGTGAGAACCAGCAGCATAGCACATACCAGGATCTCCCAGGGAAACTCAGGGAGACCTGAGTCGTGTGTCCAGCTCTCACAAACCACCAGCAGAGTGCCCCACAAATGCCCCAGCATCAGCTGGAAGGCGGATCCCAGGGCAGGCAGCAGGCCCCCCATGTCTGCCAGGGCCCACTGCTCTGTCTCTGAGAGCCAGTGTCCCGGGGGCCTCAACTGGCCACTCAGAGCCCTGCCAAGTGTTCCGTCTCCAAGGGAAACAGGTGCCTGACAATCAGGGCTGGTCACCTAGGCTGGGGGAGGGGAGGCCAGCCAGGTTCTAGGAAACAGTTCTCCCTAAGTGCTCTGAGCACTAAGTGCTCTTAGACAGTGAGTGAGCTAATCGCCTCCACAGGCCCTGAGGGAGGTGAAAAGGGCTGATCTCAGCTTGGAACTGGGCCCTCTAGGCGCACCTGCCCTATAGCAAACCTAGGGGGTCAGAGCAGGGCCAGGCTACGCCCCTCTTTGTGCACAAGGGCACACAGGGGCAGAGTGGTGGGGCCTCTTGCCCGGGTGAGGCCTGACCTCTGGACTTAAAGGTTCCTCCTGCTGCAGAGAAACCTGGCCCTGTCCCCAAAGTCCAGAGGCTGCCCTCCTCTGAGGCTCCCCCTCCCCTTGTGTGTGCTCACCACGCTGGCAGAGCCCAGGACTGGAGGGCATTGCCACCAGGCACTAGCTGTGAGACTAGTACTCCGGCGCCAGCAGCTCAGGAGGAATCAACCTGAATGTCAGCATCTTACATGTGCATAGGTTCCATGGAGCCAGCACGTTCTTACTGTGTCCCTGGTACAAGGGGACTCTGCTCCCAGGTGGCATGGTGACCTGGGCTGATTTCCTAGCGTGGTCCTGCCATTTGCAGCCCATGCTTCCCATTTTCCCAGCCCCTGAGTGGATCTGTAACCCACAGAGTCCTCTTAGAGGTGGGAAGGGTGTAGAGGCTCAGTTTGCCCTGTTTGACTCCCACTTAAGCATGTCTGTCTCTCCTAGTATCTCTCTGGCATGCTCATGCTCAGAGCCTCGTAATCAGGGTCTCAGACTCTGCCCAGCGTCTCATCCACACTTCCTTTACTGGACAGGGAAGCAAGGGAACTGGCACCTGAGACCCTTGCAAACGTCCTGACAGTTCCAGGGCTCAAGAGCCCCTGGTGCATATACTTGGGTGTGGGCAGCAAACCCTCCTGAGGGAAGTCAGACCCTTTTCAGGGCAGCGAGACCCAAGCCTGCAAGGTCACATGGTCGATCTTGAAAAAGATCCAATGTGGGCTGAAGCAATGACCGTGATCTCCAGAGTCCCCAGCTAGCCCTAAAATGTGTGACATGGAGTTGAAACTCTTGCCCATAAAGAGGTCTGGGACTCTTTATGGACTGAAGCATCTGACTCAGTGGAGAAGACCCTGAAGCTGGGAAAGATTGAGGGCAGGTGGAAAAGGGGGCCAACAGGGGATGAGATGGTGGATGGCATCCACCGACTCAATGGGACATGAGTTTGAGCCAAACTCCACGAGATGGTGAAGGACCGTGAAGCCTGATGTGCTGTAGTCCATGGGGTCGCAAAGAGTTCGGACACGACTGAGTGACTGCTACTGAACTGAACTGATACAAAAATTGAGTTATCTACTTGTCACCTCAGTTCAGTTCAGTCGCTCCAGTCATCTCCACCCCTTGCGACCCCATGGACTGCAGCACACCCTGCCTCCCTGTCCATCTCCTACTCCTGGAGTTTCCTCAACTCATGTGCATCTAGTCTGTGATGCCGTCCATCCATCTCATCCTCTGTCATCCCCTTCTTTTCCTGCGCCTCAATCTTTCCCAGCATCAGGGTCTTTCAATGTCAGTTACTTCCCACCAGGTGGCCAAAGTATTGGAGTTTCAGCTTCAACATCAGTCCTTCCAATGAACACCTAGGATGATTTCCTTTAGGATGCACTGGATCTCCTTGTCCAAGGGACTCTCAAGAGTCTTGTCCAACACCACTTGCAACTCAGCCTTCTTTATAGATGGACTCTAGCAAGAGTCTTGTCTCTATATGCTATCTAGTTTGGTCACAGTCACCATGGCTGCAGTCACCAGCAGTGATCAGTCATCCCCATCTATGAATTGATGGGACTGGATGGCATAATCTTCCTTTTCTGAATGTTGAGTTTTAGGCCAGCTTTGTCACTCTCCTCTTTCACTTTCATCAAGAGGCTCTTTAGTTTTTCTTTGCTTTCTGCCATAAGGGTGGTGTCATCTGCATATCTGAGGTTATTGATATTTCTCTCGGCAGTCTTGATTCCAGCTTGTGCTTCCTCCAGCCCAGCATTTCCCATGATGTTCTCTCCTTATAAGTTAAATAAGCTGGGTGACAGTATACGGCCTTGATATACTCCTTTCCCCATTTGGAACCAATCTGCTGTTCCATGGTCTGGTTCTAACTCAGCAGGCAATCAAACAGAATATGATTCTTAGCCCTCAGTAGGAGGTGAAATTTCCCACCTCATCTTAAGGGCACCTTATTTACTTCCCATGACCCTTACTCCAGATGTCTGAGAATATGGACCCCTCTTCAATCAGTCTTTCCAGTGGGATCACTTGATGAAACCATTGGGTCCTTCAAAGTCCATCCGTATGGGCACCATTTGGATGTTGTCCGATGCCGCTTAACCTCCTGATAGGGAAGGAAGGGTGCTCTCCCGGCTCCAGGACATTGCTGGAACACATTTGGCGGGAAGATATTAAGCAACAGAGATGAGGCTTAGGAACCTGATATTCAGCTGTGTGCTTACTGTTGTCCAAACATTAGGAAACCATACCCGCAGTCAGTGGCCTTAGATATGTGCTCAAGGGCACGTACTGAAATGTGATGCTCTTCACCTGAGAGCTTTCTCCACTTGAAACACTCTTAGGTTGTCTGAAAAGATGCGTTCCCAGGAAGTCAAGTCCGTTTAGTCTGCTGCCAGGGAATGCCAGCCTTCTTTCTCATTCAGGCTCTGTGTTCCTGTGTGTGTGCACGCCCGTGCTCCTGTGCACACACATTGCTGGAAGAAGGCAGCCCTGGGTACAACCTCATTTTACCTGGAAGCGATGCTTAGCTCTTCTTCTTCTGGACCATACACATCTTGGAAACAATCCAAACCTGGGTGATAATTAGAAAATAACTAGCCCTGAGCTCTCCCACCTCGGGGGTGAGAGGCCTGAGTTGGGCAGGGAGTCCCCATGCATCAGCTTGTGAACTGTCACTGCATCCTGGCACTGCCCAAGTACATGGTCCAAGTCAGAAACGTCTTCTAGAAAGCCAGGCAGCAAGTTTGGGTTTGGGAATGGGGAGTCTGCACTAAACATCACAGAGAAGTCCGAGGCATTGGCACATCCTTCTGAGGTGATGATGACATGAGAGAGGGCTGACAGGTATCCCGAGCTTTACATCTGGTCTGTCAAAATGTGCCCTTGTCTTGCAGCAGGATGTCCAGCCCATGGCCACCTTCGATTATGAAACATCACCCACACCGTCCATCTTGGGAAAATCACCATTTAGGTTGAGATGGCTCCTTTCATTGAATATTTAATGCTCATTAAGCATGAAATGTTTCCTTATATCTGTATATTTCATACGAAATAGGTCTGAACTATTTCCTTATATCCATTAGATGGGCAAAATTTAAAACATGTAAGAGGCATGTTGGAAAATAGTCCTAATTCTTTCTGCTGAGTCTGCAGATTGTTCCATGTGTGCTGGAGAGCAGTGTTGCAATAGCCGGTGAGGTCCCAGGTCAGTGGACGGTAGGGTTGTTCTCCTCACTGGTTTATACAATATAGAAACTTTCTCTACGCCCACGGAGACCGAGGCAACTGTGTTCACTGCAGCGAGCTTTGCAATAACGCGGAACTGGAAACAATCCGCGCCTCTGTCAGTGGTATACTGCATACAAACATCGTGCTCAGGCCACACAATGAAATAAATCCATCAAAGTGAAATTCGATCTGCGCATATCAGCATGGGCAAGATAGAATGAAGTATGATGCAGTAAATGAAATATAATGTACCATCAAATGGAAAGAGCAAGTTGCAGAATTCTCCTTCAGTGGAGACTGGCTGAGTGTACACAAAACCCACTTCCCTTCCCTGACAGCCATCTTTGTAGCTGAATGAGGCCGTGTTTCTGAGCTATGGCCCAAGGGATGTGGGCAGAAGGGGTGAGTTCAGCACTAGGCCTGCCCCTAGAAGCCAATCTCTAATTTAACCTCTCTGGCCCTCAGTTTCCCCATCTGTAAAATGTGGATAATAGTAATAGTACCTTCCCAAAGTGGTTGTTTGAAGGGCTTCCCTGTGGTTCAGCTGGGAAAGAATCTGCCTGCAATGCGGGAGACCTGGGTTTGATCCCTGGCTTGGGAAGATCCCCTGGAGAAGGGAAAGGCTACCCACTCCAGTCTTCTGGCCTGGAGAATTCCATGCACTGTATAATCCATGGCGTTGCAAAGAGTTGGACACGACCGAGCGCCTTTCACTTCACTTCACTTCATGAGTTAGTTGGTACACAGGAACTGCTTAGCATAGTATACAATATTTCAATCAGTATAATAACAATTGTTATTGTGGCTATTATTTTTAGCATCACAGATGATTGGACTTCACCGTTTTTGACTTTACAATGGCATAAAGACAATGTGCATTCAGTAAAATCGTACTTCAAATTTTGAATTTTGATCTTTTCCAGGGCTAACAATATATGGTACAGAAGTCTGCTATGATTCTGGGCAGGCTCCCAGTCAGCCACACAATCACACAGGGAAACAACAAAAAACAGTCACGGACATCCATTCTCTACCAGACACCCATTCTGGTTTTCATTTTCAGTCCAGTATTCAAGGTCCTGAAAGACTGAGGGCAGGAGGACAAGGGGCAGCAGAGGATGAGATGTTGGAGGGCATCACCAACTCAATGGACATGAGTCTGAGCAAGCTCCTGGAGACAGAGGACAGAGGAGCCTGGCGTGCTGCAGGAGGACAAGGCAGCAGCAGAGGATGAGATGTTGGAGGCATCACCAACAGCAACAAGGCACAGCTAAGGTATTCGTGGGTTAAGTATCATTAAACAACTGTTTGATTGACAAAAATCTTCAAATTTGGCATGTAACCCATTGTAAGGAAAGATTTGTATTTATTCCTGTTATTCATTTATGTACTATGACTGTGTTTCTACTACTATTTTTATGGAAGGAAAGGATTGTGAAATAACACATAAT
>NW_017189678.1:0-38844 GCF_001704415.2 Capra hircus | reverse complement strand
TAACTTTTGTTAAAATATTTTCTGGAACTTTTTTTCCTATGCATCATTTTGCTTTTATTTTCTTTTTACCTTATTTCTTATAAATGTAAAATGGAAATGTCAATACTTTGTGACCCTACTACCATATGGATAAGTTGAGGCATTTACACTGTGGCTGATAAAGCAAATTCATTGTTTATCCTTTGTACCTGTATGGTCAAGTGAATTGAAAATACACATGATAAAGTGAAATCATCTCTGTGTAACTTTGAGCAAAATCCTGAGAATACTGAATTCTTTAGTGAAAATAAAGCATTAATATATCATTTTCAAAATCTGGGGGAAAAACATACAATTCCTTGGGCTCGGTATAGTACTGAACTATTTGCATAAGTGTTTGTGGGTTATCTCAGATAAAATATGCTGTCAAAGGAGGATTCTAATAAAATAATCACTATACAGAAGAACACACACAGCAATAAGAGCCCATTTGTATATAGCAATAAGAAATGGAAGGAATGACATCATTGAATGGGGGGAAATGAAGCAATAATGTATTCTCTCAGATTTCCCATTTGCATAAATTATATCACAGAATGCTTCCTGTATGCTGATGGATATGCATTCAACTGTAAGCAAATTAACAGTTATTATCATGGCAAAATTATGCCATTTGTACTTATATTAATGCAGGAGAAAAATGACTGAGATTTAGAATACCAGACATTGCTTGGAAAGCAATTTATTATTTTATCCATGAAAGGACTTGAAATAATAGGACATTAAGATAAGAAAGAGTTTAAGATAGATTTTGTGAGAAATTAGGAAATTGAATGAAATCCATAGAAACACAATGAAGGTTAGTAAATGAAAGAAGTAAGTGAATTATAGGGAAACATTTGAATATAAACCAGTGTTTTAAAATCTTTGTCAGTTTAGTTTTCTAACGGTAAAAAAACTTTTATGATAGTAAATAAATTACAAAGGAAAATTTGTCTGAGCCTGTTGTTTCAGTCCTATGTGTGTTCAAGCATAGATGTGGTGATTTTCTATGAATAACAAAATTCTATAAAGCACATTAAAAACCTGTAACATTTGTGAGATATGTGCAGTAATTGCAGGTGTTAGAAACTTACAATTCACACTGATTTTTCTAGAAACAATTCATTTGCAAATATATATATATTCACCCTTAGTACTCTCAAGTGCATTTGAGTCTGTAGTAAGTTTACAGTTTTTACCCAGGCAAGAGTGCATGGATATTTAAAACATAATTCCAAAGAACACTGAATTGAATGAATGCCACAATTACAGTGGTTAAAGGTATGAGAAATTTTGCAAATTTTTATATGCGAATACTAATTAAAGAAGAGAAACTTTTGTTGTTGTTGTTGCTCTTCCATTGCTAAATCATGTCCAACTCTTTGCAACCCCATGGGCTGCAGCACACCAGGCTTCCTTATACTTCACTATCTCCCAGAGTTTGCTCAAAATCATGTCCATTGAGTTGGTGATGCCATCCAACCATCTCATCCCCTGCAACCCTCCTCTCCTCCTGCCCTCAGTCTTTACCAGCATTAGGGTCTTTTCCAATGAGACAGCTTTTTGCATCAGGTGGTCAAAGTACTGGAATTTTGCTATATATCAATAAATAGCATTAATGTTTAATAACATCTTCATTGATAAATGATCTCCGATAATGACTTAATAATTTCAAAATAAATTTATGTTCAGGCCTTTGAGAGTAAGCAACTCCTAATTTGAGGCTGATGGAAAATACAACATTACATTAAAAAAATTCTAAATAATTTACAGGAGGCCAGCATAAGTAGGGAAATAGTTGAATCCACAAGATGAGAGAAAATAAAAAGTGTTTCAGTCAAATGTTAGGAAAGAAAAGACAGCTGTTTCAAGTTCTTCAGGGAAGACAATGCCAGAGGGACTAAATTGTGTTCAAATTATAAAGCATATATTATATAAAATTTATTTTACATATGAACATTTATTTTAAATATAGCTAAAATTGTCAAATGAAAGGAGAATGAAGGAAAGATATGTTTGTCAATATGCCATCAGAACAGCAGATATCACTCTAAGCATTGCAGAAATATTTTAATGCACAAAATTAGATATAAAAGTGTTAGAAAATATGTAAGTGTAAAATAGGTGGTAACCCGGGACAAAAAACTGTAGGGAACATTACCTTCTCTCACCGAAGGGACGGTGATAGAAATACTGGCCCCAGGAAGGATCCCTGGCCCAGAGGCTTCTGGACATGTGTAGATGCTGTGGCTGTTGGAATTCTCATTGTTATTCCAACAATGATAGCCAGTAATCTCCAGTTCCACTATAGCAGACAGGCTTTCTAGTTTCAATTGCCTAAAACTTTTACTGCTATTGTTAATGTAGAAGCCAGGAAATGGGTGTTCTGCTCAGAGATTTACATGCTCACTGTTGCTGCTGCACTGTCTGATGAGCCCATGGCAGCTCTGCTGCTGGCTGAGGCTACCAGGAGGTCCTTCATGCTTGTATTGGCACCACACTGCCTAAGCAAGAAGTTGCTGTTGCAGCCATGGGACATATCAAGAAAACCGGAAAGAAAAAAATATCTATATCTATATCTATATCTATATCTATCTATCTTTCTATCTATCTATCTATCTATATATAATTCTCTCTCACATTCAAATCTTTCATTAGTTCAGTTCAGTTTAGTCACTCAGTCGTGTCCAACTCTTTGCAACCCCATGAATCGCAGCACGCCAGGCCTCCCTGTCCATCACCATCTCCCGGAGTTAACCCAGACTCATGTCCATCGAGTCAATGATGCCCCCAATCCCTCTCAGCATCAGAGTCTTTTCCAATGAGTCAACACTTCGCATGAGGTGGCCAAAGTACTGGAGTTTCAGCTTCAGCATCATTCCTCCCAAAGAAATCCCAGAGCTGATCTCCTTCAGAATGGACTGGTTGGGTCTCCTTGCAGTCCAAGGGACTCTCACGAGTCTTCTCTAACATCACTCTCCTCTTTCACTTTGATCAAGAGGCTTTTTAGTTCCTCTTCACTTTCTGCCATAAGAGTGGTGTCATCTGCATATCTGAGGTTATTGATATTTCTCCCAGCAATCTTGATTCCAGCTTGTGTTTCTTCCAGTCCAGCATTTCTCATGATGTTCTCTGCATATAAGTTAAGTAAGTAGGGTGACAATATACAGCCTTGACGTACTCCTTTTCCTATTTGGAACCAGACTGTTGTTCCATATCAAGTTCTAACTGTTACTTCCTGACCTGAATACAGATTTCTCAAGAGGCAGGTTAGGTGGTTTACTATTCTCATCTCTTTCAGAATTTTCCACAGTTTATTGTTATCCACAGTCAAAGGCTCTGGCATAGTCAATAAAGCAGAAATAGATGGTTTTCTGGAACTCTCTCGCTTTTTCCATGATCCAGCGGATGTTGGCTATTTGATCTCTGGTTCCACTGCCTTTTCTAAAACCAGCTTGAACATCAGGGGGTTCACTGTTTACGTATTTCTGAAGTCTGGCTTGGAGAATTTTGAGCATTACTTTACTAGCATGTGAGATGAGTGCAATTGTGTGTTAGTTTGAGCATTCTTTGGCATTGCCTTTCTTTGGGATTGGAATGAACACTGACCTTTTCCAGTCCTGTGGCCACTGCTGAGTTTTCCAAATTTGCTGGCATATTGAGTGTAGCACTTTCACAGCATCATCTTTCAGGATTTGAAATAGCTCAACTGGTATTCCATCACCTCCAGTAGCTTTGTTCATAGTGATGCTTTTTAAGGCCCACTTGACTTCACATTCCAGGATGTCTGGCTCTAGATGAGTGATCACACCATCGTGATTATCTGGGTTGTGAGTGACTCCCAACTGGCAAGACAGTTTGAGCAATGTAGTTTTCAGATTTCTAGACTCAGGTGATATCTAGGGGAATGTGTAAAGGCAGATTATAAAGATAAGAGTCAAAGACAACTAACAAAAAAATGATGTTTTGTGTCTCAATTACATTTTGTGAACGTTGAAAATAAATGAGAACTCTCTGACAGTATCTGAGTTGACTGAAATGCTGTCATTTCTAATAGGTTAGAAACCATAGTGACAGAAGTAGAAATTATCTTCTACAGAGGAAGGAACCTAATACAGCAGTAAAGATTCATAAGAATATAGGATCAATAGTCTGAGATTCTCAAGATACTTATTACACATCCAGAGGTCATCAATCTAGAAAAGATGCAAAAACAAAAACAAACAAACAAATGAAAACAGAAATCAAACCTAGAGGATGAAGAAAAAGCTCCATGGAGTTAAGTTACAAAAAGATAAAAGGTAGGTAGGGCAAATGACTAGATCAAAGGCTTCTCAGTTTTGGTCTAGATTATTCAAATTTTTCAAAGCCAGTGAAAAGTTTTCAAATTAAGACTTTAGAATTATTTATATCAATTAGCTTTAATAGTCTGCAAAATGTGGTTCTCATCTTACTTGTCTCATTAATTTCTAGCACTCTCTTTACATCTTGTTAAAGTATTTCATAGATTATATAACCTACTTATCACCACATACTGAAACAATCATTGTGAAACTGTAAGAAGCATAAAGGAGAAATAAGAGAAAAGTAAATTATAACATGTTTTATATATAATACCTCAGGCATGACAGCAGAATACATAACAAAGATACATGAAAATCCCTTGTGTTTTATATTTCTTGTTTGCTACTCCACATCCACACTCTACCTTTCCACATCCTGCTATATGCTGCTAAGGAATGGCTCATTTATGATATATGAATAAGGTTCTTTACCATATGTCTTTTGATGGAATTTGTTAATACAAGGCATCACCGGGGGTCACAGTGTGTGAGGAAGCAGGATAGGACATTAATTTTGTTTCCATCTGTGGTAGTTTATAGCAGATTTGTTGCACCTAGGTACAGAAGATCAGTCTTCTTCAAAGAACTATTGTGTCCAAGTTTCAGTAACTCCTCTCCCTTGTTTCTTCAGGTCTAGACTGGGCATGGCACCTTAAACTTATGGCTATTGGCTTTATTATGCTATTAAATAGAGACAACAACTCAAGACACCATGGTGTGTCAAAGTGGAAAAATAATACTCTCACAAGCAATGAGCTGAATCATATTTGCTTGCAACAAAATCATCTCCTTATAAGTTCATGATTAAGTATTCCAATATGTACAGTTAATATCTTGAAATTTTTGATGTTGACAAATACACACAGATTTAACATATAAAATGGTCTTCAAGAAAATCACATTGTTAGGTAACAGAATAGAAGATGTATTAGAAAAATGAAGCATAGATAATGTGATGGAGTGGTGATAGCATAGATATATGGGAATAGTATCTTCTTTGGAACATAAAAACAAGAATCCCCCCAAACTGTAGGTATGGTCAAGATATCAAATGGCAAACTAGATATTTAAGAATTTAGAAGTTAAACAACTAGTTGGACTTCGGCAATAACATTCCCAAAATAAACATGCTATCATTTGATATTTGTAAAATAAGACACAGGATGGTTAAATATGAAACATTTATTCAGACTGTTTTACTTATAGTATTAGAAAAGCCATGCTATAATTTATCAAATGTCAGAAGACTACATAGTAACCATTATACAATTTGAACAAATTGCATATAAGTTTTTTGTATTTGGTACTTGCATTAAAAGAAAAATATAATGTAAAAACTGTAAGCTTACTATCAGTGTTGTTGTTGAGTTGCCATGGGGTCTAACTCTTCGTGACCCCATGGACTGCCACATGCCAGGCTTCCCTGTCCTTCACTAACTTCTGGAGTTTGCTCAAACTCATGTCCACTGATTTAGTGATGCCATCCAAACATCTCATTCTCTGCCACCCTCTTTTCTGCCTGTCCTCAATCCTTCCCACAATCAGCATCTTTTCCAGTGAGTTGGCTCTTTCCATAAGGAGGCCAAAGTATTGGAACTTCAGCTTCAGTCCTTCCAGTGAATATTCAGGATTGATTTACTTTAAGATTGACTGGCTTGATCTCCTTGATGTCCAAGTTACTTGCAAGAGTCTTTTCCAGCACTACAATTTGAAAGCATCAGTGTTTTGGTGCTCAACGTTTTTTATGGTCCATCTTTCATATCTGTTCATGACTACTGGTAAAGCCATAACTTGGTTTATATGACCTTTGTAGGCCAAGTGATGTCTCTGCTTTTTAATACACTGTCTAGGTTTGTCATAGCTTTTCTTTCAAGGAGTGTCTTTCAATGTCATGGCTGCTGTCACTGTCTGCAGTGATTTTGGAGGGCCACTAGCAGGAGGAGTCCTGGAGGTACATGATGGCATAAGTCCTTTTAGAGTTCACATTTAGCCCTACCATAGAGTCTGCTCAAACTATCGCACAATTGCACTCATCTCACATGCTAGTAAAGTAATGCTCAAAATTCTCCAAGCCAGACTTCAGCAATACATGAACTGTGAACTCCCTGATGTTCAAGCTGGTTTTAGAAAAGGCAGAGGAACCAGAGACCAAATAGCCAACATCCACTGGATCATGGAAAAAGCAAGAGAGTTCCAGAAAAACATCTATTTCTGCTTTATTGACTATGCCAAAGCCTTTGACTGTGTGGATCACAATAAACTGTGGAAAATTCTGAAAGAGATGGGAATATCAGACCACCTAACCTGCCTCTTGAGAAATCTGTACGCAGGTCAGGAAGCAACGGTTAGAACTGGACATGGAACAACAGACTGGTTCCAAATAGGAAAAGGAGTACGTCAAGGCTGTATATTGTCACCCTGATTATTTAAATTATATGCAGTGTACATCATGAGAAACGCTGGACTGGAAAAAACACAAGCTGGAATCAAGACTGCTGGGAGATATATCAATAACCTCAGATATGCAGATGACACCACCCTTATGGCAGAAAGTGAAGAGGAACTAAAAAGCCTGTTGATGAAATTGAAAGAGGAGAGTGAAAAAGTTGGCTTAAAGCTCAACATTCAGAAAAGGAAGATCATGGCATCTGGTCCCATCACTTCATGGGAAATAGATGGAGAAACAGTGGAAACAGTGTCAGACTTTATTTTGGGGGGCTCCAAAATCACTGCAGATGGTGACTGCAGCCATGAAATTAAGAGACGCTTACTCCTTGGAAGAAAAGTTATGACCAATATAGATAGCATATTGAAAAGCAGAGACATTACTTTGCTGACTAAGGTCCGTCTAGTCAAGGCTATGGTTTTTCCTGTGGTCATGTATGGATGTGAGATTTAGACTGTGAAGAAGGCTGAGTGCTGAAGAATTGATGCTTTTGAACTGTGGTGTTGGAGAAGCCTCTTGAGAGTCCCTTGGACTGCAAGGAGATCCAACCAGCCCATTCTGAAGGAGATCACCCCTGGGATTTCTTTGGAAGGAAGGATGCTAAAGCTGAAGCTCCAGTACATTGGCCACCTCATGCGAAGAGTTAACTCATTGGAAAAGACTCTGATGATGCTGGGAGGGATTGGGGGTGGGAGGAGAAGAGGACAACTGAGGATGAGATGGCTGGATGGCATCACGGACTCGATGGATGTGAGTCTGAGTGAACTCTGGGCGTTGTTGATGAACAGGGAGCCCTGGCATGCTGCAATTCATGGGGTCGCAAAGAATCGGACACGACTGAGCGACTGAACTGAACTGGATGGATAGAGTTTGTAGACACCAGGATCTGGCTCCAAAATACAGGGAAAAGAGCCCCACCCATCAGTAGGAAATCGGATTAAAGATTTACTGAGTATGACCTTGTCCACCAAAGCAAGACTCAAATTTTCCCACAACCAGTCCCTCCCAATAGAAAGCTTTCACAACCCTCTTATCCTCATCCATCCGAGGGCAGACAGAAGCAAGAACTACAATTTCATGGCCTCTGGGAAACACACACACACACACACACACACACACACACACACACACACAGAAACTGAACCAAAATGATCACAGCCTTGTTTAACTCAATGAAGCTCTGAGTCATGCCATGCAAGGCCACCCAAGATGGATCGGTCATAGTGGACCATTCTGTCAAACTATGATCCACTTGAGTAGGGATTGGGAAACCACTTCAGTGTTCTTGACTTGAGAACCCCATGAACAGTATGAAAAAAAAAAAAACACCCCACTATTATAACCAGAAATAATAGTGACATTTTCTCCACATGCCAGCTTTCTCATCTTTTGTATTGTTATGTCATTTTCAAGCTTCTCCCTTTATATTATATTCTATAAGTTTAATGGAGGCTGCCCTGGTATTATGAGAATTTGTTCCCTTTTAAATCTAAGAAGTCTAATTATAAACTATTAGTTCACTAAGCTTTCTATAGTTTTTAACAGAAATATAAATATAGAAGGGAAAATGATTAACAGTTATTTCATATCACCTCAGAGGGAAATTTGAGAGGTTTAATTGGATAATATCTGCAAAGTGTTTTAATTCCTAGGAGAAAATAATATGTAATCATAAGAAGAAAAAAGCACCACAATAAAATTATACTACATAAGTAACAATAAAAGTAAGTTCAGTTTGGATTCTGAAAGCAGTAGGATATGATAAAAACTGCTCTTAATCTCTCTTTCAAATGTTATTTGGAAGATTTCTAATCTCTATTTCAAATGTTATCAGCAAATACTCATAGAACTGTGAGCTATTATGGAAAGTGTAATAGATTGATAAACTATATGAGGGCTCTGCTTTGTTATCAATTGTAGGGCTGTAAAACTTATAGAAATGCTGAGATTCACTTTCCTTAGCTATAAGAAAATGATAAAAATTCCTTTCTCTTTCACGGGCTTTCTGTTAAGATCATATTTTTAAAAGTTACATGAAAGTACGGGAATCTCTAATAGGCTCTATAAATGTTTGCTTATATGCACACACACACACACACACACACACACATATATATATATATATAATATATATGTGAGTTCTATTCAGTCATAAAAAAAATGAAAACTTGCCCTTTGTGACAATGTGCATGAACCTTGAGAATATTATTCTAAGGGAAATAAATCTGACAGAGAAAGACAAATATGACTTCACTCATATGTGAAATTTAGATAGACAAAACAAACAAACAAGAAACAAAGCAGAAATAAACTCAGATACAGAGAAAAGACTGCTAGTTTTTGACAGGAAAGTGAAAAAAGTCAAGGAAGTCAAATGTACAGAGGTGGTTGGCAACTTGATCTTTAGGAATGACCATTTTATAAGCGGTTTCCTGTGATCATGTATGGATGTGAGAGTTGGACTGTGAAGAAGGCTGAGCGCCAAAGAATTGATGCTTTTGAATTGTGGTGTTGGAGAAGACTCTTGAGAGTCCCTTGGACTGCAAGGAGATCCAGTCAGTCCATTCTGAAGGAGATCAGCCCTGGGATTTCTTTGGAAGGAAGGATGCTAAAGCTGAAACTCCAGTACTTTGGCCACCTCATGAAAAGAGTTGACTCATTGGAAAAAACTCTGACGCTGAGAGGGATTGGGGGAAGGAGGAGAAGGGGACGACCGAGGATGAGATGGCTGGATGGCATCATGGACTCGATGGACGTGAGTCTGGGTGAACTCCGGGAGATGGTGATGGACAGGGAGGCCTGGCCTGCTGCAATTCATGGGGTCGCAAAGAGTCAGACACGACTGAGCAACTGAACTGAACTGAACTGAACAGATGTCAAATTACAATGTTGTGCAGAGAGTATCATCAACTCAATGAACATTAATTTGAGCAAACCTTGGGAGCCAGTGGAGGACAGAGGAGCCTGGTGTGCTGCAAACCATGGCTGCAAAGAGTCAAACGTGATTTAGCAACTGGACTACATTAAGAACACATATAATGGCCCTATACTACTGCTGCTGCTGCTGCTGCTGCTAAGTTGCTTCAGTCGTGTCCAACTCTGTGCGACCCCATAGACGGCAACCCACCAGGCTCCACCGTCCCTGGGATTCTCCAGGCAAGAACACTGAAGTGGGTTGCCATTCCCTTCTCCAATGCATGAAAGTGAAAAGTGAAAGTGAAGTTGCTCAGTCATGTCTGACCCTCAGCGACCCCATGGACTGCAGCCTTCCAGTCTCCTCCATCCATGGGATTTTCCAGGCAAGAGTACTGGAGTGGGGTGTCATTGCCTTCTCCAATGGCCTATACTATTGTACCTCAGTTAAAAATTATTAGTATACACCCACAATGAAATATGATAAGAGAAATAAGAAAGTGATCTCAGAATTTACATGACCAACAAGCATGTCACTTATCTATCTTTTCAAGATATTGTTGACCTCCTTTGATTATGTTTGATGCTTGAAAGAGCATTTTTAAACTGAAGAGTTTGAGCAGCTGGGCAGATGTTGAAGGACAAGAGTTTAAATCAGTAATTTTCAGAGTTGGTGGAATATTAAGTCATCCGGTGTCCCGCAGCTAGAAATTCCTGATTACCTCCTGTGAGGTGAGGTATAATATAAGAATTTTTTGGTGAATCCAGTATGCAATCAGGGTTGAGGATCACTGGCCTAAGGGAGCTGCCCTCTTTTCCTCAGGTCTCTAGGAAGACTTGTGTTGTAGGGACATGGTGAGATGTTATGAATAAGGTTGATGCCATTTGTTTGCATTTGGTTGTCTTTGTTTCCGTTGGAGATGTTTTCATTCCTCAGCTCTATCAAGAGTTTGTTAATTTAAGAGAGAAACAAAAGCACAAAAATAGTTTGCTTTAAATGAGATAGCTCAAACTATGAAATTCAAGTATATTTATTAAAAAAAAAAAAACCTGCCATTTATTCATTTATTTATTTTTAGGGAATTAGGTCCCTGTTGGGAATTTGCAATCACATTTTCCAAGTATATTTCTATTCTCTAAGTTCATCATTACTTCACAGAGAATTAACATGATCTTTTTCCTTTCTTATTAAACTTGAAACAAATTTAGAAAACATTTCCTCTTCTTGTAATTAGTTAATGTAGTTCCTGCTACCAATAATGCCCATTGTGTCAGTTCAGTTCAGGCACTCTGTCATGTGCGACTCTTTGTGACCCCGTGAACTGCAGAACGACAGGCCTCCCTGTCCACCACCAACTTTTGGAGTTCACCCAAACTCATGTCCATCGAGTCGGTGATGCCATCCAGCCATCTCAGTCTCTGTTGTCCCCTTCTACTCCTGCCCATTGTGTAAGAACAACAAAACCAAACATGTCTATAATTTAGTTGCTATTTTATCAGTTTTGTCGTGGGAAAATTAGTACCCATCCATCAATACAAGTGTGAAATGATATCTTAATATATTGCAATATTTCTTTGCAGGTTATTTTAGATAGAATTTTTCTACATAATGAAAAGCAGAAACAGCAGTATGAAATCCAATATCTTGACAATTAAATATCAATGTAAGGTGTAGAATATAACATCACTTTTAAATAGCTGTTTCATTTTACTTTCCAGTCAAATTCTGACATATTTTTTTTAGTACTGTGACATATTATAAATGAGATTATTCTTTTGTTCAGTATAGTCCATATTGTTCATAGATTTTATTGCATGAATGTATCTTTACTCCATTCTCTTTTAGTTTCTAACTAGTATTACATTTTATAGATATGATGCAATTTGGTTATCAATTTTTCTGTCAATGTATATTTCTGTTATTTCATTTTTAACTGTTATTAATATGGCTGAAGTCAGCATTCTTATATAAGTTTGGTGCAATTATCTTTTAATTTTTCATGGATAGAAAATCAGAATTATCATTATTTAGCTTTATGAAAAAAATTTTTCATAAATTTTCTTCTAATGCTCTTACTATTTTACTCTCAAACCAAAATAAATGATGTTTCAGTGTTATATTTGTGAGAGTATGGTAGAGATGGTATTTTCTTATTTTTTGTTTTAATTAGCATTTTGCTGATGACTAATAATACTGAGAAACTTTTGCTATGACTACTACTCCTTCATATATAGATTTTTAATGAAGTGTTTGCAACAAGTATCTTGCTCATTTTAATGGTTTGTGTTTTATTTTGGAGTTGTAAAAGTTTAAAAAATAAACTTTGGACACATGTCTTTTGTCAAATATTCACTACATGTATATTTTATTTCAAATGTGGTTTGTATATTAATTTTCTTGAAAATGTTTTGATAACTACAAATTTTGTCCTATTTTAAAATTTTTATGAAACCTATTTGATATTTTTTCTTATATTTATATCTGCAAATTGTTTAAGGATTTTTGTTATATTATAAAATTCCTATTATATTTTAATATAAAATATTACAAATATAAAATATAATATAATATATATAATATATATTCTATACCCTTATGTTTTAAGACTCTGATTTATCTTATTCTTTTTGTATGGTTTCAGGAAGGTGAAGAAGTTAACTGTTTTACTCATATGAATATCTAGTTGTTTTGAAACCATTTGCTTAAAATGTTTTCATTTATTCACTGAATTATTTAGATTCCAATAAAGTCAATTTGTCATATGACCATGGGTCTATTTGTGAACTGTATTCTGTTCCATTGTTTCATTCAATTATTCTTGTACTAATATTGTACTATTTGAGTTATGATGCATTTGTAGCTCATACTGAGGTTTTTCATATTGAAGTTAGTAGGTACACGACATTCAACGTTGTACTTTTTCAAGACACTTTTCACTAATTAGCAAAACATTAGAATCAGCTTGATAATTTCTACTTTTTAGTTTTTTAAATAGTTAAAATAATGATGCTGGACTTTAATATTTATACTTCCGTCAAAGAAAATAGCATAGCTCTCATTTATTCGGGCATCGTTAAAGTTTCAAGATTATTCTGCAATTTCCCTCTTGATGACTCTTTTAATATTTTTTTTTCCAATTAAAAACATTAAAACTAGTTTAAATTTATTTCAGTTTAGCTCAGTTCAGTTGCTCAATCTTGTCTGACTCTTCGTGATGCCATAGACTGCAGCATGCCAGGCTTCCCTGTCTGTCACCAACTCTCGGAGCTTGCTCAAACTCATGTTACTGAGTGGGTGATGGCATGCAACCATCTTATCATTTGTTGTCTGCTTTTCCTCCTGCCTTCAATCTTACCCAGCATCAGGGTCCTTTCCAATGAGTCAGTTCTTTGCACCAGGTGACCAAAATATTGGAGTTTCAGCTTTAGCATTAGTCCTTCCAGTGAATATTCAGGACTGATTTCCTTTAGGGCTGACTGGTTTGATCTCTTTGCAGTCCAAGGGATTCTCAGATTCATGTCAATGAACCACAATATTGTAAAGTAATTAGCCTCCAATTAAAATAAATAAATAATAAAAAATTAAGAGTTTTCTCTAATACCACAATTCAAAAGCATTAATTATTCGGTGCTCAATTTCCTTTATAGTCCAACTCTCACATCCATACATGACTACAAGAAAAACCATACCTTTCACTAGACGGACATTTGTTGGCATCAGTTCTTCAGCACTTGGCTTTGTTTATAGTCCGATTCTCACATCCATACATGACTACTGGAAAAATCATAGCCTTGACTAGATGGACCTTTATTAACAAAGTAATGTCTCTGTTTTTTAATATGCTGTCTATGTTGGTCATAACTTTCCTTCCAAGGAGTAAGTATCTTTTAATTTCATGGCTGCAATTATCTGACAAAATGCCACAAAAAACAAAACTACAGGCCAATATCACTGATGAACATAGATGCAAAAATTCTTAACAAAATTCTAGCAATCAGAATCCAACAACACATTAAAAAGATCATACACCATGACAAAGTGGGCTTTATCCCAGGGATGCAAGGATTCTTCAATATCTGCAAATCAATCAATGTAATACACCAGATTAACAAAATGAAAAATAAAAGCCATATGATTATCTCAATAGATGCAGAGACAGACTTTGACAAAATTCAACAACCGTTTATGATAAAAACTCTCCAGAAAGCAGGAATAGAAGGAACATACCTCAACATAATAAAAGCTATATATGACAAACCCACAGCAAGCATTATCCTCAATGGTGAAAAACTGAAAGCATTTCCCCTACAGTAAGGAACAAGACAAGGGTGCCCAATTTCACCATTATTATTCAACATAGTTTTGAAAGTTTTGGCCACAGCAATCAGAGCAGAAAAACAAATAAAAGGAGTCCAAATTGGAAAAGAAGTAAAACTCTCATTGTTTGCAGATGACATGATCCTCTACATAGAAAACCCTAAAAACTCCACCAGAAAATTACTAGAGCTAATCAATGAATATAGTAAAGTGTTGCAGGATATAAAATCAACACACAAATCCCTTGCATTCCTATACACTAATAATAAGAAAATAGAAAGAGAAACTAAGGAAACAATTCCATTCACCATTGCAACGAAAAGAGTAAAATACTTAGGAATATATCTACCTAAAGAAACTAAAGACATATATATATAGAAAACTATAAAACACTGGTGAAAGAAATCAAAGAGAATACTAATAGATGGAGAAATATACCATGTTCATGGATCAGAAGAATCAATATATTGAAAATGAGTATACTATCCAAAGTAATTTATAGATTTAATGCAATACCTATCAACCTACCAATGGTATTTTTCAGAGCTAGAACAAATAATTTCACAATTTGTATGGAAATACAAAAAAACTCAAATAGCCAAAACAATCTTGAGAAAGAAGAATGGAACTGGAGGAATCAACCTGCCTGATTTCAGGCTCTACTACAAATCCACAGTCATCTAAACAGTATGGTACTGGCACAAAGACAGAAATATAGATCAATGGAACAAAATTGAAAGCCCAGAGATAAATCCACATATCTAAGGACACTATCTTTGACAAAGGAAGCACGAATATACAATGGATTAAAGACAATCTCTTTAACAAGTGTTGCTGGGAAAACTGGTCAAACACTTGTAAAAGAATGAAACTAGATCACTTTCTAACATCATACACAAAAGTAAACTCAAAATGGATTAAAGATCTAAATGTAAGACCAGAAACTATGAAACTCCTAGAGGAGAACATAGGCAAAACACTCTCCAACATACATCACAACAGGATCCTCTATGACCCACCTCCCAGATTATTGGAAATAAAAGCAAAAAGAAACAAATGGGGCCTAATTAAACTTAAAAGCTTCTGCACAACGAAGGAAACTATAAGCAAGGTAGAAAGACAGCCTTCAGAATGGGAGAAAATAATAGCAAATGAAGCAACTGACAAACAACTAATCTCAAAAACATACAAGCAACTCCTGCAGCTCAATTCCAGAAAAATAAAAGACCCAATCAAAAAATGGACCAAAGAACTAAATAGACATTTCTCCAAAGAAGACATACGGATGGCTAACAAACATGAAAAGATGCTCAACATCACTCATTATCAGAGAAATGAAAATCAAAACAACAATGAAGTACCATTTCACACCAGTCAGAATGCCTGCAATTCAAAAGTCTACAAGCAATAAATGCTGGAGAGGGTGTGGAGAAAAGGCAACCCTCTTACACTGTTGGTGGGAGTGCAAACTAGTACAGCCACTATAGAGAACTGTGTGGAGATTCCTTAAAAAACTGGAAATAGAACTGCCTTATGATGCAGCAATCCCACTGCTGGGTATACACGCTGAGGAAACCAGAATTGAAAGAGACACATGTACCACAATGTTCATGGCAGCACTGTTTATAATAGCCAGGACATGGAAGCAACCTAGATGTCCATCATCAGATGAATGGATAAGAAAGCAGTGGTACATATACATGATGGAGTATTACTCAGCCATTTAAAAGAATACATTGAATCAGTTCTAATGAGGTGGATGAAACTGGAGCCGATTATACAGAGTAAAGTAAGCCAGAAAGAAAAACACCAACACAGTATACTAATGCATATATATGGAATTTAGAAAGATGGAAAAAATAACCCTGTATGCGAGATAGCAAAAGAGATACAGATGTATAGAACAGTCTTTTGGACTCTGTGGGAGAAGAAGAGGGAGATGGTGGGATGATTTGGGAGAATGGCATTGAAACGTATAATATCCTATATGAAAATAATCGCCAGTCCAGGTCCAATGCACGATACTGGATGCTTGGGGCTGGTGCACTGAGACGAACCAGAGGAATGGTATGGGGAGGGAAGAGGGAGGGGGGTTCAGGATGGGGGACATGTGTATACCTGTGGCAGATTCATGTTGATGTATGGCAAAATCAATACAATATTATAAAGTAATTAACCTCCAATTATAATAAATAAATTTATATTTAAAAAAGATTTTGTAAAATTTTGATATTAAAGAAAGTCTCTATATCCAGAGAGTTTTGCCTTTTTTTTTTTCAAATTGTGCCTTTTAAAAAAATTCATTACAGTAAGATTCCTAGGACAATAATAAATAGAAATGGTGATGGTAGAAAATCTTCTTTCTGATTTCATAAAGAATATGTCCAGTATCTTTTCATTATATTTTGTGTTAGCTCTATTTTTGTTGTTGTTTAGCTATAGGATTTTACCTAGGAAGTCCTTCTTATTGTTGATTTGTTGTGAGTTTTATCCAAAATGGGATATAAAGATGTTGAATATCTGATCTGCTTTAAGTGATATAATGGAACTTTTAAATACATAGATGAATGTAAAATTTAATATAACTATTATGTTCATTATATTTCAAAATTTAAGCCAAATTATTTTAATAGGATAAAGCAAATTTAATCATTTTATATTTTTATTTGTTGTTAGGAGCCTGATGGCCTGCTGTTTATGGGGTCACACAGAGTCGTACATGACTGAAACGACTTAGCAGCAGCAGCAGCAGGTTTGGACTTCCCTGGTACTTCAGTCAGTAAAGCATTTATCTGTAATGCAGGAGACCAGATTTGTATCTCCTGTAGGGAAAATATCCTGGAGAAAGAAATGGCAACCCATTTCAGTATTCTTGCCTAAGAAATCTCATGTGCAGAGGAGCCTGGCAGGATACGGTCTATGGGGCTGCAAAAGTCAGACACTACTTAGCGACTAAACAACCACCACGAGGTTTAATTGTTTCTATTTTATAATATGTTTTTGCAAAAAGCCTCATGATTTTCATTCTTATAATATCTGTCAGATTTTGGTTTCATGTTTATGTCATTCTCTTACAAAATTTTGGGAAAATATACTACTTTCTCATCTATTCTTTGAAATATTATTGTACAATATACTGCTTTCTTAAAACATTTGAGAGATTTCAATATTTTACTATAGAGTAAAATATTGCTTTTTTATTTTTATTTAGCTTATTTTGTTATACATGTTCTAGCATTTCAGTCAAATGTCATTTTGTACTCATACATTCGCCATAAAGTACAAAATACAGTAGATTCAATTATTAAATGCCTGCTATCTGCCAGAGATTGTCCTAAGTACTCTGCATATACAAACTAATTTGAAACCCTGAATTAGTCTGAAAGTCTTGTATCTTCATTTTATTGATGCAGAGATTCAGAAGCAGCTTTATTATGTAACTTAACTACAGTTGGGATTTCTAAGTGGCTCAGTGGTAAGGAATACTCCCACAAATCGGCCTCCTGTAAGAGTTGCAGGAGACATGACTTCAGTCCCTGGGTCAGGAAGATCCCCTGGAGGAGGAAGTAGTAATCCAACCCAGTATTTCTGACTGAAAAATCCTATGGACAGGGGAGTTTATTGGGGTGATAGTTCATAGGGTCTCAGAGAGTCAGTTGTGACAGAGCATGCATGTAGCTACAGTTACACTTTTATTAAGAAATCCAAACCTCAGTTACGGTTGGTTTGACTACATGGTCCAGACTTTTCATCACACTGTTATTTATTTATTTACTATTTAATTTTTATTGGTGTATATCCAATTAACAATGTTGTGATAGTTTCAGGTGAATAGCAAAAATATTCACACTGATTTTTATGATAACCTATGTGAATAAATAACACAATAGGTTGCATGTCCCCTTTTGTAGTTTGTATATTAACTTAGTCCCAGGAATTCAAAAGGAGAGAGAGATTTAATGACTATCTTCAAAGTACTATATTTACCTGGAAATTTGATACTTAATTTATTAAAAATTAAGGCTTACATCTTTTTTATCCTCAAATGAAATAACCAGTCCTTTTAAATAGCTTTCTGTTAGTTAGTGATAAGACTGATGAGAAAGCTAATCTGTAATTTTCTCCTTACTCATTAATCTGAACATAATATTCAGAAAAACAACATTTATATCCTGGTCTCTGAAATGATTAGTTATATAGAGATTTATCATTAAATCTGCATTTCCTTGTTTTATGTTCAAAGCTTCTTCTTGACATATAATACGAAAAGTTGTGGGCCCAGACAAAACTACTTCATCTCTACATTTAACTTATATGTTATGTATCTTCCTACTACATAAGTTATACTTTATAGCTAAGTATGTTCAATTCTGAAAAGACTGAATGGCTATGCATCAAAAACGTCAATATCTCTATGTATGATCTTTTTGACCTTTCTACCTTAGGTAATAAAATTATGTCACTGGATAATTTTTCTTTCTAAATGCCTTTAAGTTGATCAGTAAGTTATTCAATATTGAACTAAATAGAGAGGTCAAGAACACACATAAAGCTGTGAATATAAGGGAAGTTTTGACTCTGGGAAAGGGTGAGGGTGAGATGATTTTGGAGAATGGCATTGAAACATGTATAATATCATATGTGAAACAAATCACCAGTCCAGGTTTGATGCATGATACAGGATGCTCTGAGCTGGTGCACTGAGATGACCTAGAGGGATGGTATGGGGAGGGAATTGGGAGAGGGGTTCAGGATGGGGAACACGTGTACATCTGTGGCAGATTCATGTTGATGTATGGCAAAACCAATACAATATTGTAACGTAATTAGCCTCCAATTAAAATAAATAAATTTATATTTAAAAATTAAAACCATTGAATATTTAAAAGATGTAAAGGATAAAATGTTACTTTCCTAATAAGAATGTTCAAGTAATTGCATACACAATGATGTTTGGGATATAGAACCAAAGAAATAAATTTTGTTTTTTGATGTCAAATAAAACTTCAAATATTCTGTTGCCATAAACAAATAATTTTCAATAACTGAGAATAAATAGAATTCTTCTATTTTCATTCTCAAAAAGAGTTTAAGTTTATCAAATTAACATCATTTTTCAATCTCAGTTTATGAAAGTGTTACATAATCAACTTTTAAAAGGTGCTGTTAACATAGAGAGCTAATAAAAGAGTTTCAGTCCACTTCAAGTATTTTTGAAATTTAAATAACCTCAGCCATGAAGATGACACCACCCTTATGACAGGAAGGAAAGAGGAACTAAAGAGCCTCTTGATGTAGGTGAGAAGGGAGAATGAAAAGCGAGCTTAAAACTCAACATTCAAAAAACAATCATAGCATCTGGTTCCATCACTTCATGCTAAATAGAGGGGGAAACAATGGAAACAATGATACACTTTATTTTCTTGGGTTTCAAAATCAGTGCAGGTGGTAACTGCATCCATGAAAATAAAAACACTTGCCTCTTGGAAGAAAAGCTATGGCAAACATAAACAGCATATTAAAAATCAGAGACATCACTTTGAGGACAAAAGTCTGTATAGTCAATATATTGTTTTGTTTTTGTTTTTGTTTTTTTTTTTCAGTTGTCGTGTATGGATGTGAGAGTTGGACCATAAAGAGGATGAGTGCCAAATAATTGATGCATTTGAACTGCGGTGTTAAAGAAGTCTCTTGAGAGTCCCTTGGATGTAAGGAGATTAAATCTGTCAATCCTAAAGGAAATCAGTCCTGAATATTCATTGGAAGGACTGATGCTGCAGTTGAAGCTCCAATATTTGGCCACCTGATAAAAAGAGCCAACTCATGAAAGACCCTGATGCTGGGAAAGTGATTAAATAAAGAATTTCCAGGTAAACAATAAAATTTGAAGGCAGGAGGAGAAAGAGACGACAGAGGATGAGATGTTTGGGTGGCATCACCATCTCAGTGGACATGAGTTTGAGCAAGCTCTGGGAGATGATAAAGGATAGGGAAGCCTGGCATGCAGTAGTCCATGGGGTCGCAAAGAGTCACACACGACTGAGTGACTGAACAAGGTAATTTGATGCTAATATAAAGTATTTTTATATTTTCTTGTTGAATGCTACATCTTTGACACAGACTTCTTTTTTAACAAATAACTGACCTTTTTTATTTTTTTTACTTCTTTCATTTCTCTGTACCTAATACAATTTTTCCTTTTTATTTCTTTCATTTCTGTATATGTGATACAATTTTTTTACTTCTACTTCTTTCATTTTATTTTTACATCTTTCATTTCTTTATACCTAATGCAGTTCTAGATAATCTGTACTAAGTGTAACGAATATTTATTGGCAATATTCCATACTATCTTTGTTCAGAAATGTATGTATTGTGATTAATAGAATATATAAAATGTTTATTTGATTAAAGCAAAACTTTTGATAGGTGTAGATCCCTTTGCTAGCTTTCAGGTGCAAATACTCTATGTATCCTCTGTGGGTTAAAGGATTTACTGCACCAGCAATAAATAGTATGGGTCTCAGATGAGATAAAATAATGATTTGAAAAACATCATAGCATCATTTTCTAACCTATGTAGCATCAGTCTTTGGCAAAGCATGACTTGATTCAAGCATCTGTTGTCTACCCAATAGCTGCTGCTACTGCTGCTAAGTCGCCTCAGTCGTGTCTGACTCTGTGCGACCCTATAGACGGCAGCCCACCAGGCTCCCCCACCCCTGGGATTCTCTAGGCAAGAATACTGGAGTGGGTTGCCATTTCCTTCTCCAATGCATGAAAGTGAAAAGTGAAAATGAAGTCGCTCAGTCGTGTCCAACTCCCAGCGACCCCAAGGACTGCAGCCTACCAGGCTCCTCTGTCCATGGGGTTTTCCAGGCAAGAGCACTAGAGTGGGGTGCCATTGCCTTCTCCAATAGCACTTACAAATAAATAAACTCGCATTTTTACACACAACCAAAAGTTATGTACCATGAGTAAAATTCTCACTTTAACCAACTAATACAACAAGTAATACTTGAAGATTATTCCAAGTAACGTATTTATTTTTGATGAAACAAAAGTGAGCAAAAAAGAACCACATTCTTCCTAAAAACATCTATAAGGAGGACAAATAGTTAAATGAGAAGCTATGATAAGGTGGGATAAATTTAACAACTGCTAAAGTATCTCTTCGTCTAGTCAAGGCTATGGTTTTTCCAGTAGTCATGTATGGATGTGAGAGTTGGACTGTGAAGAAAGTTGAGCACCAAAGAATTGATGCTTTTGAACTGTGGTGTTGGAGAAAACTCTTGAGAGTCCCTTGGACTGCAAGGAGATCCAACCGGTCCGTTCTGAAGGAGATCAGCCCTGGGATTTCTTTGGAGGGAATGATGCTGAAGCTGAAACTCCAGTACTTTGGCCACCTCATGTGAAGAGTTGATTCACTGGAAAAGCCTCTGATGCTGGGAGGCATTGGGAGCAGGAGGAGAAGGGGACGACAGAGGATAAGATGGCTGGATGACATTACTGACTCAATGGACGTGAGTCTGAGTGATCTCTGGGAGTTGGTGATGGACAGGAAGGCCTGCTGTGCTGCGATTCATGGGGTCACAAAGAGTCGGACACGACTGAGCGACTGAACTCAACTGAACTGAAAGTATCTCTATTAAGAGACTGTAGCAGGGTTAACATATTCTGGAACAAAAGAGGGGGGCCTCTCTGTGACAGACACTATCAAAATATGAAATAATATTTGAGGATGAATATAGGTAAACTAGGTTAAGTGTTTATGTAAGAAATTTAAGTTCAAGGCATAATGTGATTAACTGTTTGTATGGAAAATGAACAAAATGCTAAAGGTATAAAAGGTTCAAGATGACTTGGTTACAAATTTCCATCCGTATAGGAGTGGGTAGGCATTTGCCAAAAAAAAATTATCTTGAAAGGCAGGCTTGGATATATCACAAGAAATTAATGGTTGTATTGATGCATTTACAAAATATAATTTGCTGTAGAAATGTCTTATCTTTCAGAAAGTTAATGATCACATTTTTCACTTTTAATAAGATTATATTATGTTCTCCACCATGACACTGATGCTTATTCACTTCAACATATATTCATATACTCGTTTTATGTTTTTTGCATCTTTTGATCTGTTTACCAGTCTTTTAATCTCACATTTTTCCTTTTGTATTAGCTAACTGTTTTCATATTAACTTGCTGATCATTTAAACCATTAAGTTTTCTATACATTGCTTCCTTATGTGCGATTTTGCCTAATGATTGCTATTTTTCCCTGAAAGAGAGATGAAGAAAAGAAACAGGAAAAAAATGGAATAATTATTTTACTTTCATGAGCAGGCAGTGAGAAGAAATGAGAGTTTAGGGGGTGTGAAATGTCTCCACATGGTTCTTTGTTAAAGAATTCAATGAATAGCACAAATTAAATTTTTGAAAATGTTTTTAAACAGAATTTGAAGAATATACAAGAAAAATATTCTTAAAATGACAGCTATATATTAATCTGCAACATAGCTTACTGTTGAAAGTTATATATTAAATTTACACAGCTCAGAATTGTGCCCCTAAACTGTGCCATCTAGAGAGTACCCATTCTAATTCTTCATCCACTATAATCAGTTTTAATCTATAAAATGTCTATTAAAATGAGTTTTTTTTTTATGTAATTCACTGAATACACTAGGAACTATCATAAAATGAAATCGTCAAAAATAATTTTGGCAACACTACAAGCACCAAAAACTTAATTTCATTTTAAAATAATTATATAGTAATGGAATTTGTTTTCACTTCTTTGTAGAATTGAAAAAAACACAGTTTCTTCTAGAACTTGGTTAAAGGAACAAACTACCACCACACTAGCCACATAACAATCATTCATACACTGATAAGGTATAAACATTGAATGAACAGAGCAAATCCACTGAGAAAGGAAATAAACTTTATTTCTTAATATTGGCTTTATTTCCTAATAATACCTTTATTTCCTAATAAATTCAATTATTTAGTAAAATCCAAATTTTTTACTCTAAGAGGCCGTAGTATAGGCTTTAATATTTTATACTTGTAGCTTTATATGTGGAAAATTTATTTATAATTTTGACTCATGATTATATTATGTATATTTTCCCATATTGAGTGTTCAATCTATAGCATAATTCCACTCATTTCACGTGCTAGCAAAGTAATGGTCAAAATCCTTCAACCTGCGCTTCAACAGGACAGGAGCTGAGAACTTCCAGATGTACAGGCTGGATTTAGAAAACGCAGAGGAACCAGAGATCAAGTTACCAACAACCATCTGATCATAGAAAAAGCAATGGAATTTCAGAAAAATGTCTACTTCTGCTTCATTGACTATATTAAAGCTTTTGGCTGTGTGGATCACAGCAAACTGTGTAAATCTTTTAAAGATGTGGGAAAAAAAGACTACCTCACCTGCCTCCCGAGAAACCTGTATGAAGATCAAGAAGCAACAGTTAGAACCAGTCATGAAACAACAGACTGGTTCCAAAGTGGAAAAGGAGTATATCAAGGCTGTATATTGTCACCCTGCTTATTTAATTTATATGTGGAGTACATAATGGGAAATGCCAGGCTGGTTGAAGATCAAGCTGGAATCAAGATTGCCGGATAAATATCAATAACCTCAGATTAGGCACATGATGCCACCCTAATGGCAGAAAATGAAGAGGAACTGATGAGCCTCTTGATGAAGGAGAAAGAGAAAAGTTTCAAAGGTGGCTTAAAATTCACCATTCAGAAAATGAAGATCATGGCATCTGGTCCTATCACTTCATGGCAAATAGGTGGGGAAACAATGGAAATACTGAGAGACTTTATTTTCAGGGGCACCAAAATCACTGCAGATGGTGGCTGCAGCCGTGAAATTAAAAGACGCTTGCTCCTTGGAAGAAAAGCTATGACAAACATAGAGAACATATTAAAAAGCAGAGATATCACTTTGCCGAGAAACATCTATCAAAATCAAGCTGTGTCTCTGGCGGTCCTATGATGGTGGAGGAATAGGACGGGAAGACCACTTTCTCCCTCACAAATTCCTCAAAAGAACATATCAACGCTGAGCAAACTCCACAAAACAACTTCTGTAGGCTGGCAGAGGACATCAGGCAACCAGAAAAGCAGACCATTGTCTTCAAAAACAGTGAACCTCTCTAAGTGCCCCTCAATGTGGAGAAACTTTTCATCTTTAACCTAGATTTTTTATCATTGGTGCTGTACAGATGGAGAAGTCTAGAGGCTACTGTAAAAAAAAAAAAAAAAAAAAAAAAAAAAACTGAAAACCAGAAGCAGGAGGCTTAAGTCCAAACCCTGAAAACATCAGAGAACTCCTGAATTCAGGGAACATTAAGCAATAGAAGCTCATCAAATGCCTCCATTCCTACACTGAAACCAAGCTCCACCCAAGGACCAACAAGTTCCAGAACAAGACATACCACACAAATTCTCCAGCAACACAGGAACACACTCCTGAGCTTCAAAATACAGGCAGCTCAAAGTTACTCCAAAACTTTTGATGTCTCATAACCCATTACTGGTCACTCCACTGCACTCCAGAGAGAAGAAACCCAGCTCCACCCACCAGAACTCCAGCTCAAGCCTCCCTAACCAGGAAACCTAGACAAGCCACTGATACAACCCCACCCACAGTGAGGAAGCTCCATAATAAAGAGAACATCACAAATTACCAGAATATAAAAAGGCCACCACAAATGCAGCAATATAACCAAGATGAAGAGACAGAGGAATACTCAGCAGGTAAAGGAACAGGAGAGTTGCCCACCAAACCAAACAAAAGAGGAAGAGGTAGGGAATCTACCTGAGAAAGAATTCTGAATATTGATAGCGAAAATGATCCAAAATCTTGAAATCAAAATGGAATCACAGATAAATAGCCTAGAGACAAGGATTGAGAAGATGCAAGAAAGGTTTAACAAGGACCTAGAAGAAATAAAAAAAGAGTCAATATATAAAGAATAACGCAATAAATGAGATCAGAAACACTCTGGAGGCAACAAATAGCAGAATAACAGAGACAGAAGATAGGATTAGTGAAATAGAAGATAGAATGGTAGAAATAAATGAATCATAGAGGAAACAAGAAAAACAAATTAAAAGAAATGAGGACAATCTCAGAGACCTCCAGGACAATATGAAACGCTCCAACATTCTAATTATAAGAGTCCCAGAAGAAGAAGACAAAAAGAAAGACCATGAGAAAATCCTTGAGGAGATAATAGTTGAAAACTTCCCTAAAATGGGGAAGGAAATAATCACTCAAGTCCAAGAAACCCAGAGAGTTCCAAACAGGATAAACCCAAGGCAAAACACCCCAAGACACATATTAATCAAATTAACAAAGATCAAACACAAAGAACAAATAGTAAAAGCAGCAAGGGAAAAAACAACAAATAACACACAAGGGGATTCCCATAAGGATAACAGCTGATATTTCAATAGGAACTCTTCAGGCCAGGAGGGAATGGCAAGACATACTTAAAGTGATGAAAGACAATAACGTACAGCCCAGATTACTGTACCCAGCAAGGATCTCATTCAAATACGAAGGAGAAATCAAAAGCTTTACAGACAAGCAAAAGCTGAGAGAATTGAGCACCACCAAACCAGCTCTCCAACAAATTCTAAAGGATATTCTCTAGACAGAAAACACAAAAAGGGTGTATAAACCCGAACCCAAAACAATAAAGTAAATGGTAACAGGATCATACATATCAATAATTACCTTAAACATAAATGGGTTGAATGCCCCAACCAAAAGGCAAAGACTGGCTGAATGGATACAAAAACAAGACCCCTCTATATGCTGCTTACAAGAGACCCACCTCAAAACAAGGGACACATACAGACTGAAAGTGAAGGGCTGGAAAAAGATATACCATGCAAATAGAGACCAAAAGAAAGCAGGACTGGCAATACTCATATTCAATAAAATAGACTTTAAAAGAAAGGCTGTGAAAAGAGACAAAGAAGGCCACTACATAATGATCAAAGGATCAATCCAAGAAGAAGATATAACAATTATAAATATATATGCACCCAATATAGGGTCACCGCAATATGTAAGAGAAATGCTAACAAGTATGAAAGGGGAAATCAACAATAACACAATAATAGTGGGAGACTTTAATACCCCACTCACACCTATGGACAGATCAACTAAACAGAAAATCAACAACGAAACACAAACTTTAAATGATACATTAGACCAGTTAGACCTAATTGATATCTATAGGACATTCCACCCCAAAACAATGAATTTCACCTTTTTCTCAAGTGCTCATGGAACCTTCTCCAGGATAGATCACATCCTGGGCCATAAATCTAAACTTGATAAATTCAAAAAAATCAAAATCATTCCAAGCATCTTTTCTGACCATAATGCATTAAGATTAGATCTCAATTACAAGAGAAAAACTATTAAAAATTCCAACATATGGAGGTTGAACAACACACCTCTGAATAACCAATAAATCACAGAAGAAATCTAAAAAGAAATCAAAATATGCATAGAAACTAATGAAAATGAAAACACAACAACCCAAAACCTGTGGGACACTATAAAAGCAGTACCAAGAGGAAAGTTCATAGCAATACAGGCTTACCTTAAGAAACAAGAAAAAAGTCAAATAAATAACCTAACTCTACACCTAAAGCAACTAGAAAAGGAAGAATTGGAGAACCCCAGAGTTAGTAGAAGGAAAGAAATCTTAAAAATTAGGGCAGAAATAAATGCAAAAGAAACAAAAGAAACCATAGCAAAAATCAACAAAGCCAAAAGCTGGTTCTTTGAAAGGATAAATAAAATAGACAAACCATTAGCCAGACTCATCAAGAAGCAAAGAGAGAAAAATCAAATCAATAAAATTAGAAATGAAAATGGAGAGATCACAACAGACAACACAGAAATACAAAGGATCATAAGAGACTACTATCAGCAGTTATATGCCAATAAAATGGACAACATGGATGAAATGGACAGATTCTTAGAAAAGTACAACTTTCCAAAACTGAACCAGGAAGAAATAGAAAATCTTAACAGACCCATCACAAGCACGGAAATTGAAACTGTAATCAGAGATCTTCCAGCAAACAAAAGCCCAGGTCCAGACGGCTTCACAGCTGAATTCTACCAAAAATTTCGAGAAGAGCTAACATCTATCCTACTCAAACTCTTCCAGAGAATTGCAGAGGAAGGTAAACTTCCAAACTCATTCTATGAGGCCACCATCACCCTAATACCAAAACCTGACAAAGATACTACAAAAAAAGAAAACTACAGGCCAATATCACTGATGAACATAGATGCAAAAATCCTCAAGAAAATTCTAGCAATCAGAATCCAACAACACATTAAAAAGATCATACACCATGGCCAAGTGGGCTTTATCCTGGGGATGCAATGATTCTTCAATATCTGCAAATCAATCAATGTAATTCACCACATTAACAAATTGAAAAATAAAAGCCATATGATTATCTCAATAGATGCAGAGAAGGCCTTTGACAAAATTCAACATCCATTTATGATAAAAACTCTCCAGAAAGCAGGAATACAAGGTACATACCTCAATATAATAAAAGCTATATATGACAAACCCACAGCAAGCATTATCCTCAATGGTGAAAAATTGAAAGCATTTCCCCTAAAGTCAGGAACAAGACAAGGGTGCCCACTTTCACCGCTACTATTCAACATAGTTTTGGAAGTTTTGGCCACAGCAATCAGAGCAGAAAAAGAAATAAAAGGGGTCCAAATTGGAAAAGAAGAAGTAAAACTCTCACTATTTGCAGATGACATGATCCTCTACATAGGAAACCCTAAAGACTCCACCAGAAAATTACTAGAGCTAATCAATGAATATAGTAAAAAGTTGCAGGATATAAAATCAACACACAGAAATCCCTTGCATTCCTATACACTAATAATTAGAAAAAGAAATTAAGGAAACAATTCCATTCACCATTGCAATGAAAAGAACAAAATACTTAGGAATATATCTACCTAAAGAAACTAAAGACATATATATATATATATATATATATATATATATATATATATATATATATGTAAAACTATAAAACACTGAGGAAATAAATCAAAGAGGACACTAATAGATGGAGAAATATACCATGTTCATGGATCAGAAGAATCAATATAGTGAAAATGAGTATACTACCCAAAACAATTTACAAATTCAATGCAATCCTTATCAAGCTACCAGCAATATTTTTCACAGAACTAGAACAAATAATTTCAAGATTTGTATGGAAATACAAAAAACCTCGAATAGCCAAAGCAATATTGAGAAAGAACAATGGAACTGGAGGAATCAACTTGCCTGATTTCAGGCTCTACTACAAAGCCACAGTCATCAAGAGAGTATGGTACTGGCACAAAGACAGAAATATAGATCAATGGCACAAAATAGAAAGCCCAGAGATAAATCCACACACATATGGACACCTTATCTTTGACAAAGGAGGCAAGGATATGCAATGGAGTAAAGACAATCTCTTTAACAAGTGGTGCTGGGAAAACTGGTCAACCACTTGTAAAAGAATGAAACTAGATCACTTTCTAACACTGCACACAAAAATAAACTCAAAATGGATTGAAGATCTAAATGTCAGACCAGAAACTATAAAACTCCTAGAGGAGAATACAGGCAAAACACTTTCCGACATAAATCACAGCAGGATCCTCTATGATCTACCTCCCAGAATACTGGAAATAAAAGCAAAAATAAACAAATGGGACTTAATTAAAATTAAAAGCTTCTGCACAACAAAGGAAAATATAAGCAAGGTGAAAAGACAGACTTCAGAATGGGAGAAAATAATAGCAAATGAAGCAACTGACAAACAACTACTCTCAACAATATACAAGCAACTTATGCAGCTCAATTCCAGAAAAATAAACGACCCAATCAAAAAATGGACCAATGAACTAAATAGACATTTCTCCAAAGAAGACATACAGATGGCTAACAAACACATGAAAAGATGCTCAACATCACTCATTATTAGAGAAATGTAAATCAAAACCACAATGAGGTACCACTTCACACCAGTCAGAACAGCTGCGATCCAAAAATCTGCAAGCAATAAATACTGGAGAGGGTGTGGAGAAATGGGAACCCTCCTACACTGTTGGTGGGAATGCAAACTAGTACAGCCACTATGGAGAACAGTGTGGAGATTCCTGAAAAAATTGCAAATAGAACTACCTTATGACCCAGCAATCCCACTGCTGGGCATACACACCAAGGAAACCAGAATTGAAAGAGACACGTGTACCCTAATGTTCATCGCAGCACTGTTTATAATAGCCAGGACATGGAAACAACCTAGATGTCCATCAGCAGATGAATGGATAAGAAAGCAGTGGTACATATACACAATGGAGTATTACTCAGCCATCAAAAAGAATTCATTTGAATCAGTTCTGATGAGATGGATGAAACTGGAGCCGATTAAACAGAGTGAAGTAAGCCAGAAAGAAAAACACCAATACAGTATACTAACATATATATATGGAATTTAGAAAGATGGCAATGACGACCCTATATGTAAGACAGCAAAATAGACACAGATGTTTATAACGGACTATTGGACTCAGAGGGAGAGGGAGAGGGTGGGATGATTCGGGAGAATGGCATTGTAACATGTATACTATCATGTAAGAATCGAATCACCAGTCCATGTCTGACGCAGGATACAGCATGCTTGGGGCTAGTGCACGGTGATGACCCAGAGAGATGTTATGGGGAGGGAGGTGGGAGGGGGTTTCATGTTTGGGAACGCATGTACACCCATGATGGAGTCATGTCAATGTATGGCAAAACCAATACAGTATTGTAAAGGAAAATAAAGTAAAAATAAAAATTAAAAAAAAAAAAGCCGTTTTTTTCTGTAGTTATGTATGAGTGTGAAAGTTGGAATATATAGAAAGCTGAGCACCAAAGAATTTATGCTTATGAACTGTGGTGTTAGAAAAGACTCTTGAGAGTCCCTTGGCCTGCAAGGCGATCCAACCAGTCCATCCTAAAGGAAATCAGTCCTGAATATTCATTGTAAGGACTGATGCTGAAGCTGAAACCCCAATACTTCAGCCACCATATTCGAAGAACTGCCTCATTGGAAACAACCCTGATACTGGGAAAGATTGAAGGTTGGAGGAGAAGGGGACGACTGAAGATGAGATGGTTAGATGGCATCACAGATTCAATGGACATGAATGTGAGCAAGCTCCAGGGATAGGTGATGGAAAGGGAAGCCTGGTGTGCTGCAGTCCATGGGGTCAAAAGAGTCAGACACAACTGAGCAACTGAACTGAACTGATTGTCTCAATATATGTTTTGCATAGAAACAGTGTAATGGTTTTATGCTGTGGACCAACACATGCTGTGCACCTCAACTACTGAGCTGGTGGTTCTAGAGCATGGAAGCTACAACTAGTGAGCCTACATGCTGCAACTACTGAAACTCAAGCGTTCTAGCTGCCTGTGTTCCAAAAGAGAGGCCACTGAAATGAGAAACCCATGTGCCTCAATTAGAGAGTAGACCGTGCTTGTAACCAGAGAAAAGCCCACATAGCAATGAAGACTCAGCACAGCCAAAAATAAAATAAATAAATAAAATTATTTTAATAAGAAAAAAATAGTGCAGCCTTGGGAAAAATTTCCAAGTGATACACATAACGGTATCTTTACGCTCTTCTACAGAACTAAAACCCCTAACAAATGGAAGATGAACTGCTTGATTAAGCAATCTTTATTCCAGAAAGAAGGTCATAGTTTGCAACCTCAAGAACCACAGAAGGTCTTTAAGAGACCACTTCAGGCCAGATCAAAGGGGTGCAGGTCCTGCACACACTCTGATCCTTACCAGCAACCCTACTCTTGAACCATTGCTATAAAATTCTTCACCTAATCCTCCTGGGTTGGGATACAGTTTTTGAGGGCTCAATTTTGTTGTGTCCCCCTATGCCTGGCAAAGCAATAAAGCTATTCTTTTCTACTTCACTTAAAACTTATGTATCTGAGATTTGACTTGGCACCAGTGAACAGAGGCTGAGAGTTTGGCATCAAAACTATTCTGATTGCTGTTTCCATTCTTCTGTCCACTATGGTAATTATGACCTTCTTGCCTTTGTTGCTGAGTACCACCACTTGGCCCCTGTGACCCAGGGATTATAAATTTCTTAAAGAATACTTTCTGTTTATTCTTCTTTTTGCTTCATAATATAGTATTCCCCAAATACTACTATTGGCTTGATATATATTTTGAACAAAAACACTGCAATGGTATCATACAGAACCTTTAAAGAAGACTGATGCAAATACATATATACATTTATCTGGGAGCTAATAATCTCTAAGATACTTGAATATATTGAATTACAGAAACATAATTTGTGTGCAGCTTTATTTCTGTCACATGTACATATCTATGTATGATGCATTTTTATGTGGCATTATGTTATGAATACACAGGTAACATAATGCCAAACCTCTAGTTTTTTTTTAATATTTTTGTTGCCAAAATTGTAAGCTGGTGGTATTTAAAGGTACTGAATAAATTCTTAAGAAGTGCAACTGTAGTTCATGTACTAAAAACTTAGAACAAGTAACCTAATTAAATACTATTACTGATTTTAGACTAGTTGGCTCTTACCACTGTATCTTATTTCTTTAAACATATTATTAAATTTATATTGATAATAAAAATAAAAATAAATAAAAATGACAATGAAATTGCATTATAAATGGTGAAGCTCCCCTTGAATTTAGCAAACTTAAATTTAGCCTTCTTAGAGGACATGTTCTAGACAGGACAACAGACCAAATAAAATCTTCTATTTTCATGTCCTACACTCTGACAATTTTTTGCTCTAATTTTTCACATGTATTTACTAACCTAGCAATTTTCATATTGTCTTGAATATCTGGATCCCTAATATTTCTAAAATGATATCAAGGAATATTTTGGCATTGATAATGGTACTTAACATTGAATAGATATTTAGAACAGCATCTGCATAATTTCTCTTTGTCTAGTTATTTTTTATTCTCCTCAAAATGATGCATTTTTAATTTGGTTTTATAGTCTACCACACATCTCTCCTTGATATTACTATTAGAAAATGATATTAAATATATTCCCTTAATCATTAAGATAAAATGGAATTTTAGGAGGTAGAATTATATGAAGCTATACCCTATAAACATGTCATGGGACTTTTCATTCCCAGTTCTTGATATGAATCAAATTTAAAATTATAATAGTTTATAAAATGTATAGTTTTCCCTCCTGTATAATTGACTATATAAAAACTCAGAGAATAGAGCTATTCAAGACATTGCCAGAGTATTAAACCAAGACTCAGAAATGCTAAATACAATTCTGAATTCTTGTGTTAACATTACTTTGTTGGATTAACTGGAATAGGACATATTCCCTTTGTCTCCCATTTAGGATTCTGTAAATCAGACCATCTAGTTTCCTGTTGCTGTACTATACAATCAATAAGAAACAAAAATGAAACCTTTGAAAATGACTGTTAGGCAGAGTGTTGTAGCACAGATAAAAGATGAAAAGAAAGGGTTTGAATCAAAATGATTGAAAAAGAGGCTGTTGAACTCAACTCCCCCTAAGAACACATTAAAGATACATTTACATGTGGAACAGTGGTCACTGAAAATTAACTAGGTACTAGTAGAAAGACTTCTATATAGAAAAGGCTATGCGAAAATTCCACACAGAATAGGATAGGAAGGGAAAAGACCCAGATCTGTAGCTCAAGAAAGGAATCAGAGAAAAGATTAATAGTGGGTTACATGGATGGAAACTTCACTGGGGACTGAGTGATTTATATTTTTGGTACTGGCCCTTGGATACAATAAAAGGAACATGAGCTCCCTTGACTGGTTGGAAGGCTGATGAGACTAATAAGAGGGCTGTGGAAAGCCTAGATTCCACTTATGAGGAGTGAAGAATGCTTGTGGACACCAAAAGCTGGACAGACAGAATGGCTTGAAACTGCATGGGGTTTTGTCTGGCTTATTGCAACCTCAGTGTTATGCCCCAGCCTGAGCCAACTGAATGCTACCACAGTGTTCGCCTCATGTTGTAGTTCCATAATGAAGCAAAGGCTGCTACATCCTAGGTAAAACCTCAGCCATTAGAGGCTGAGGCAGCTCAAACCATACGTTGCATCTGAAGAAGTAGAAGGCAGCCATTACTGGTGATTGCACAGTCAGCAAATCAGAAGTCTGGATCACTGATGGCAGCTAAGCAACCCACAGACCATTTTAAATTCTCACATCAGCTTGGGTACTGCTCCTCTCTGGACAAGGATGCCAGTACTTGGAGGGTGAAAAGCACACACTCATGGGATTACTGAACCAACTCTCACCCAATACTCAGGGCTTCTTCCCCAGAAACTTGAAACTGTTCAGTCACTAAGTTGTGCCTCTTTGCAAACTCATGGACTGCAGCATGTCAGAATTCCCTGTCCTTCACTAGCTCCCAGAGTTTGCTCAAATTTATATCCATTGAGTCAGTGATGCTATCCAATCATCTCATCCTCTGCTGCCTTCTTCCTTTGCCTTCAATCTTTCCCAGCATCAGAGGTTTTTTCCCAATGAGTTGGCTTTTCCCATTAGATGGCCAACATATTGGAGCTTTCACATCAGTCCTTCCAGTGAATATCCAGGGTTGATTTCCTTTAAGATTGACTGTCTTTACCTACTTTCAGTCCAAGGGAATCTCAAGAGTCTTCTCCAGAATGACAATTCAAAACCATTAATTCAGCTGTCAGCCTTCTTTATGGTCCAACACTCACATTCATTCATGACTACTGGAAAAAAAAACATAGCTTTGTTTAGATGGATCTTTGATGACAAAGTGATGTCTCTGCTTTTTAATATGCTGTTTAGGTTTTTCATAGCTTTTCTTCCAAAGAGCAAGTTTCCTTTAATTTCATGGCTGCATTCATCATCCACAGTGATATTGGAGCCTAAGAAAAGAAAATCTGTCTATACTTCTACTTTCTCCCTTTCTATTTTCCATGAAGTGAAGGACCTGGATACCATGATCTTATTCTTTCGAATGTCAATTTTAATTCAGTTTTTTCACTCTACTCTTTCACCTTCCAGAGACTCTTCAGTTCCCCTTCACTGTCTGACATTAGAGTGGTATCATCTACATATCTGAGTTTGTTATTTCTCCCAGCCATCTTGTGATTCATCCAACAGAGCATTTTTGCATGATGTATTCTGCATAGAAATCAACTAAGCAGGGTGACAATATGCAGTCTTGTCATACTCCTTTCCCAATTTGGAACTAGTCAGTCGTTCCATGTAAGGTTCTATCTGCTGCTATCTGCATACAGATTTCTCAGGACTTAAAGATATCACAAATAGGGTGTGACAGATACTGAGCAGAGGGAAAGCTCCACCTCACACCCAGCTCTGTCCTAGCCCCTCCAATTCCAACTCTACTTTCAACAAAGATGATAGGTGACAGCGCATCTGCCAGCTGCCAGAGAAAGGCTGTGACTAGTGGTCACATCAAATATAGCTCTCACACCAGCTACTGAGCTACTGTAGACTATATAGCTACTGTAGACTATATAGCTACTGTAGATTATACTGCAGACTATATGTAGTATATCCTCACTATATGTGAGGGACACTCCTTCAGTAAATAATTTTTAATCATTTCACCTAATTTCATATAGACAAAGATAAAGAAAATGAGAAGACAAAGGAATTTGCCTCATTTGAAAAAGCAAGAAAAAACTACCAAAATGCAACTCCTGAAATAGTAATAAATGATTTACCATTAAGAATTCAAATCATTAGTAATAATAATAACTGTATTGGAAAATAATAGATCAACACAGTGATAATTTACCAAAGAACTAGAAGATGTTAAAAGAGCCAATCATAATGAAGAATATAGCAACTGAAATGAAAAACACACTAGATAGAATGAACAGCAGATTAGGTGATACAAAAGTGTGCATCAGTAGCCTGGAAGACAGAATAATAAAAATCAACTAATCAGAACAACAAACATAAATTAATTACAAAATGAGAACACTTTTTGAGAGATTGTTGGCACAACATCAAATGTACCATCATCAGCATTATAGGAATACCAGAAAAAGAAAGAGAAAAGGATATATTTGATGAACTCATGGTTGTAAACTTTTCAAACCTGAAGATGGAAACAGATATCAAGGTATAGTAAACACAGATGGGATCAAATATGATAAACTCAAACAGACCCACATCAAAACATATCATAATTAAAATGGAAAAAATTAAATATAAAGAGAAAATTTTAAAGGCAGTAAAAAAAAAAAAAGTAATATACTAGAAAACTTCTGTAAGATTCCAAGATAATTTTTTCCACAAAATTTTGCAGGACAGAAATGAGTGGCAATATTCAAAATGCTAAAAGGAGGGGGAGGGAATCTGAAAACTGTGATACTCTACCTGGTAAGATTATCATTTATATCTGAAGGACAGATAAGGAACTTCTCAGACAAAAACTAAAAGCATTTATCAGTAATAAGCCTACTGAAAAAGAAATGTTAAATGGTCTTCTTTAAGCAGATAAGAAAGGGCTGTGACAATAATGTATCCATAGAAAAGGAAAAATCAACTGGTAGGCCAAATATATATAAAGTTTATGTGTCACCAACTTAAACAAAGCAGTGTAAATATTGAGACAAAAATTGTAATATTAAGTATAACTACAATAATAAGTAAATGGATAAACATGAAGATATAAAATATGACATCAAAAACACAAAGTATCAGTAGAAAGACTAAAAAGTATAGATATTTTTGAATGTTTGAACTTTAAAGGGCAGTATGTTTGAACTTAAAGGACTGCTTGTTTAAAACAAATAGATATATTTAGATCGCAGCCATTCTGACTGGTGTGAAGTGGTAACTCATTGTGGTTTTGATTTGCATTTCTCTAACAATGAGTGATGTTGAGCATCTTTTCATGTGTTTGTTAGCCATCCGTACGTCTTCTTTGGAGAAATGTCTATTTAGTTCTTTGGCCCATTTTTTGATTGGGTCATTTATTTTTCTGGAATTGAGCTGCATAAGTTGCAGGTATATTTTTGAGATTAGTTGTTTGTCAGTTGCTTCATTTGCTATTATTTTCTCCCATTCAGAAGGCTGTCTTTTCACCTTGCTTATAGTTTCCTTTGTTGTGCAGAAGCTTTTAATTTTAATTAGATCCCATTTGTTTATTTTGGCTTTTATTTCCAGAATTCTGGGAGGTGGATCATAGAGGATCCTGCTGTGATTTATGTCGGACAGTGTTTTGCCTACATTCTCCTCTAGGAGTTTTATAGTTCCTGGTCTTACATTTAGATCAGAAGTAAGCCAGAAAGAAAAACACCAATACAGTATACTAACACATATATATGGAATTTAGAAAGATGGCAATGACGACCCTGTATGCAAGACAGCAAAAAAGACACAGATGTGTATAATGGACTTTTGGACTCAGAGGGAGAGGGAGAGGGTGGGATGATTAGAGAGAATGGCATTGTAACAGGTATACTATCATGTAAGAATTGAATCGCCAGTCTATGTCCGACGCAGGATACAGCATGCTTGGGGCTGGTGCACGGTGATGACCCAGAGAGATGTTATGGGGAGGGAGGTGGGAGGGGGCTTCAAGTTTGGGAATGCATGTACACCCGTGGTGGATTCATGTCACTGTATGGCAAAACCAATATAGTATTGTAAAGTAAAATAAAGTAAAAATAAAAATTAAAAAAAAAATAAAATAAATAGATATAAGTCACTTATATAAACCCCATGGTATCTACTAATCAAAAGCTTACCATAGACCATAGATGAACAAAACAAGAGAGAAAACAACACTAGCATATCATAAAGAAAATCATCAAACACAAGGTAAGAAACTAAAATAAGAATAAAAGAATAGGGAAGAACTAAAAAAAAAGTTAATAAAATGGCACTAAATACATACATGTTAACAATCACTTTAAATGTCAATGTACTAAATGTTTTAATCAAAAAACATAGGGTGGTGGATTGGTTTAAAAAATAAGACATCTATGTGCTGCTTACAAGAAATTCACTTCAAAACTAAAGACACATACAGACTGCAAATAAAGAAATGGAAAATATAATTCATGCAAGTGAAAATGACAAGAAACCAGGTGTAGTGATACTCAAATTAAAAAAAAAAAATAGGAGGAGGATCACGTCTTTAGAAAAATTCAATGAAGAACATTTATTATAAAGAAAGGAATAATACAAGAGAATATTAGACTCATTAACATACATGAACCCAATACAGGAAAAACTAAATCTATGGAGCAAGTAATAACAGACATAAAAGAATAATTAACGTGCAATCATATATTAGAAGACTTTAAAACCCACTGTTATCAATGGGCTAATTATCCAGACAGAAAATCAATAAAGCAAGAGTAGTCTTAAAGAGCACAATAAACGAATTGGACTAAATAGGACATTCCACCTGAACAACAGCAGAATATACACTCTTTTCATGTAAAATGTATGTTCTCCAGTATAGATCACAAACATGCTAGGCCACTGCATAAGTCTCAACACATTTAAGTGGATAGAAATTGTATCAAGCATATTTTTTTTGCAACCACAGTCATATGAAGATAAAAATCAGTTACAGGAAGAAATTTTGGGAAAAGCACAAACACTTGGAGACCAAATAACATACTATTAAAATACTAATGAATCAATGGAGAAATTAAATGAGAAATCAGGAACAACCTGACAACTTCCAGTATAACAAATAAAAGCACAACTTTCCAGAATCCATGGACCACAGAAAAAGCAGTTCTCAGTGGAAAGTTTGTAGTGAGACAAGTCTAACCTCAAAAAATAAGAAAAATCTCAAATTAAAAATCTAACATCATTTAAAGGATTTTGAAAAGGAAAACAAAGCTGAAAGTCAGCAAAAGGAAGGGATATAAAGATTAGAGAGAAAATAAATGAAATAGAGACCAAAAAGAAAAAAAAAAAAAACAGAATCAAGGAAATCATGCATTGTTTCTTTGAAAAGATTAAAAAAAAAAGACAAAATTTTAGTTAGCTCATCAAAGAAAAGATAGATGACGCAAATAAACAAAAAACAATAACAAAAAAAGTGGAGGAATAACAACACCAAAGAGATACAAAAAATCAGAAGAAAATACTATGAATACTTGTATGCCAACAATTGGAAAATCTAGATGAAATGAACAAGTTTCTGGAAACACACATCCTCCCAATATTGAATCAGGAAGAAACAGACAATCTGAACAGACCCAACAAAACTTCAGGACTGGAATTTCCCAGCATCACTGGAACTCTACAAACATACAAAGAAGAGCCAATAAGTATACTTTCCAGAATAGTCCAAAAAATTGAAGAGAATGAAACACTCTCAAATTCACTCTACTTGGCTCTTGGTCATCCTTACTCTGTTATTGAAACCAAATACAGTACTGGAAAAATGGAAAGAAAAATTACAGGTCAATATCTTTGATAGAAATATATGCAAGAATCATCAATGAAATATTAGCAAATCAAATCCAATGATATATAAAAATAATAATACACTGTGATCAGTGGGTTTTATTCAAGGGCAGAAAGGATGATTCAGTATTCACAAATCAATCAATACAACAGACCACATTAACAAAAGGAAGGATAAAAAATCTCATG
>NW_017189677.1:27500-38869 GCF_001704415.2 Capra hircus | reverse complement strand
ACTCAGCTTTCTTCACAGTCCGGCTTCCACATTCATACATGACCACTGGAAAAACCATAGCCTTGACTAGACAGACTTTTGTTGGCAAAGTAATGTCTCTGCTTTTGAGTATACTATCTAGGTTGCTCCTAACTTTCCTTCCAAGGAGTAAGCGTCTTTTAATTTCATGGCTGCATCACTATCTGCAGTGATTTTGGAGCCTCCAAAAATAAAGTCTGACACTGTTTCCACTGTTTCCCCATCCATTTCCATGAAGTGATGGGACAGATGCCATGATCTTAGGTTTCTGAATGTTGAGCTTTAGGCCAACTTTTTCACTCTTCCTCTTTCACTTTCATCAAGAGGCTTTTTAGTTCCTCTTCACCTTCTGCCATAAGGGTGCTGTCATCTGCATATCTGAGGTGATTGATATTTCTCCCGGCAATCTTGATTCCAGCTTGTGCTTCTTCCAGTCCAGTGTTTCTCATGATGTACTCTGCATATAAGTTAAATAAGCAGGGTGACAATATACAGCCTTGATGTACTCCTTTTCCTATTTGGAACCAGTCTGTTGTTCATGTCCAGTTCTAACTGTTGCTTCCTGACCTGCATATAGGTTTCTCAAGAGGCAGATCAGGTGGTCTGGTATTCCCATCTCTTGAAGAATTTTCCATAGTTTATTGCGATCCACACAGTCAAAGGCTTTGTCATAGTCAATAAAGCAGAAATAGATGTTTTTCTGGAACTCTTTTGCTTTTTCGATGATCCAGCAGATGTTGGCAATTTGATCTCTGGTTCCTCTGCATTTTCTAAAACCAGCTTGAACATCTGAAAGTTCACAGTTCACGTATTGCTGAAGTCTGGCTTGGAATTTTGAGCATTACTTTACTAGTGTGTGAGATGAGTGCAACTGAGCCTTAAAACATGTTTAAAGATGAAGGGATTTCTAAGATAAATGCTGCAGGCAACATAAAATGAGAATTAAAAAATAAAATCTCCAGAGTTAAACAGTTCAAAAATATTCTGCTGTATAGCAGAAAGTAACATAACATTGTAAATCAGTTATACTCCAACAAGAATTAATTTAAAATGTAAATAACCAGTTTGAATAAGTCCAAAAAATCTTTGCCAGTCAGAAATAAGTCTACTTACTCTTTTAACAACTGTATGCTGCTACTGCTAAGTCACTTCAGTCGTGTCCAACTCTGTGTGACCCCATAGACGGCAGCCCATCAGGCTCCCCCCATCGCTGGGATTCTCCAGGCAAGAACACTGGAGTGGGTTGCCATTTCCTTCTCCAATGCATGAAAGGAAAGAGTGAAAGGGAAGTCACTCAGTCATGTCCGACTCTTTGCAACCCCATGGGCCGCAGCCTACAAGGCTCCTCCGTCCATGGGATTTTCCAGACAAGAGTACTGGAGTGGGGTGCCATCGCCTCCTCCTTTGACAACTGTATAGTATATTATAATACAGATCTATCATAACATATTGAATATTTGAATTGAAGGATATTTAAATATCCTTGCTGCATACAATATGCAATTTTATAATGTATTTATAAGGCTATTTCCTAAAAAATTCTCAGACAAGTGGAATTTCTGGCCAATGATATGTAAATAGCACCTATGAATCTTATTTAGCTTATACTTCAGTTATAGGATGTGAAAGTGCCCATTTCCTGATTCATCACACACATTGAATGTGAATATTATGATTCTTAACTCTTTTTGCAACCTGATGGCTGAGAAATGATAGAAAGGGATTTTAAGAAAATGTGAATTAAAGAAAACAATTCTTAAGAATTGAAGGGCAAGAGGAGGAGCAGTTACAGGAATCTGAAGAGGTTCAGCTGCAGCTGTGCAGTAAAACTTACGATTTCTTCTTTTCTAACATAAGCATTTATGCTTACATTTCTCCCTAGGTTCCTCTGTGTATTGGTTACTCAGTAGTGTCTGAGTCTTTGCCACCCCATGGACTGTAGCCCACCAGGCTCCTCTGTCCATGGAATTTTCCAGGCAGGAATACTGGAGTGGATTGTCATTCCTATCTCCAGGGGATCTTCCCCACCCAGGGATCAAACTTGGGTCTCCTGCATTGCAGGCAGATTCTTTACTGTTTGAGCCGTCAGAGAAATCCCTCTAAGTACATACTTAGCCACATTCTACAAATCTGATGTGTTAAAAATTGTTTTCCCCAGGAGGAGAAAAGAGGAGGAAAGAGATGAGCAGTTCTCTGGCAAGGCTGGGCTTGGTCCTGAGATGATGGTGTTTCCATGGCAACCTCCCACTCTTGGCAGCTGGGCTTCTGGCGCTGTCCTCCTCCCTGCCTGTGTGACTTGCTCTGATTGGCTGGGCTGACGCTGTTTCCTGTAGAAACTTTTGGACACAAGAGGCAGCAAAGCATATCTTTTATCCTGTGAGTCCTCGAACGTCTTACAGACACAAGAGTTCAGTTCTCAGTGAGTCTACGTGACAGAGGAATGGACACATCCCTGAGCCTGCTCATCCTTTGGTTACAACTAGACTGTGAGTTAGAGGGATTTGGAAACAGGCAAAGAATGGGCAACTCCTGGATATTCCTCTCCAGGGAAGAGAGAAAGTCAGGGAGCTGTACCTGCGTGGTTTCTGGGAGTTCCTGTGGAGAGCGAAAAAGTAAACTTAAAATTAGTTTCCAAAGAATAATCAGCCGCTAACCAGCCTGTCTCTGTTTTCTCTTTCTGAACAGGGGTGAGCAGTAAACAGGACGTGAGTCAGAGTCCTGAAGCTCTGAGCGTGAGAGAGGGAGACAGCTTGGTTCTCAACTGCAGTTACACCGACGGCGCTCTGTACTTCCTTCAGTGGTTCAGGCAGGATCCCAGGAAAGGGCTCACATCTCTATTGTCAATTCAGGCGAACCAGAAAAGAAAAGCAAGTGGAAGAATTACAGTCTCATTGGATAAATCATCAAGACACAGTGCTTTATACATTGCAACTTCTCAGCACAGTGACTCGACCACCTACCTCTGTGCTGTGAGGCACAGTGCACCCAGGGAACCTGTTCCCAGTACTCAAACTGCAGATGGGACTCCAACCACGTCCTGTCTTGGCGCTGAGGAAACTTTTTCCATTAAGGGGTTCCTGTATGACTTTCCTTCCAGATAGAGGCAGTTAGCAAGCGTTAGGGTGACTTGAGAGGAGAGCCCTGAAACATGTGCATTCCCGTAGGTAACACAGATGAGCCAGCGCAAGCTCCATGCATGCAGCAGGGCCCCCAAGCCCAGGCTCTGGGACAACCCGGAGGGATAGGGTGGCAGGGGAGGTGGGAGGGGTGTTCAGGATGGTGGGGACTCAGGTATACCTGTGGCCGATTCATGTTGATGTATGGGCAAAGACCATCACAACATTGCAAAGCAATTACCCTCCAGTTAAAATAAATAAATTTTAAAAATCTGATGAAATGATCTAAAAATTATATTGTGAATTATTTGATCATTAGATTTTATCAGCTTCAATTTAAATAATAGCTTTACAATCTAAATGGGAAATCAATTTGAAAAAGGATAGATACATGCATATGCATAGCGGAATCGCTGTGATGTACACATGAAAAATAACACAGCATTGTTAATCAGCTATTCTCTGATATAAAATAAAAAGTTAAACAACAGTAGTTTTGTTGAGATTAAGTAACATTTCACACAGTTCACTCTTTTAAACAAACAACTAAGTGTGCATCTGGTATATTCACAACATGGCACAATCACTCCCTCTATCCAGATTTGAAACCTTGTCATCACCCCAAGAGGAAACCACACACCCATGAAACAGTCACTCCCCATGCTCCCCATGCACATGTCCCTGGAAGCCACCCACCTGCTTTCTGACCATGGATTTACTTATTTTATGTATTCCATGCAAATGGAATCATACAATACATGGCATTCTTGCCATTGTTTCTTTTACTTAGCATAATACTTCGGAAGTTTATTCAACTCAGGACCAACTGAGTTGGTAAAAGTTAGTTAGTGAAAGTCTCTCAGTTCAGTCCAGTTCAGTTCAGTCGCTCGGTCGTGTCCGACTCTTTGCGACCCAATGAATCGCAGCACGCCAGGCCTCCCTGTCCATCACCAAACTCCCGGAGTTCACTCAGACTCAAGTCCATTAAGTCAGTGATGCCATCCAGCCATCTCATCCTCTCTCGTCCCCTTCTCCTCCTGCCCCCAATCCCTCCCAGCATCAGAGTCTTTTCCAATGAGTCAACTCTTCTCATGAGGTGGCCAAAGTACTGGAGTTTCAGCTTCAGCATCACTCCTTCCAAAGAAATCCCAGGGTTGATCTCCTTCAGAATGGACTGGTTGGATCTCCTTACAGTCCAGGGGACTCTCAAGAGTCTTCTCCAACACCACAGTTCAAAAGCATCAATTCTTCAGTGCTCAGCCTTCTTCATAGTCCAACTCTCACATCCATACATGACCAATGGACAAACCATAGCCTTGACTAGACGGACCTTAGTCGGCAAAGTAATGTCTCTGCTTTTCAATATACTATCTAGGTTGGTCATACCTTTTCTTCCAAGGTGTAAGCGTCTTTTAATTTCATGGCTGCAGTCACCATCTGCAGTGATTTTGGAGCCCCCCAAAATAAAGTCTGACACTGTTTCTACTGTTTCCCCATCTATTTCCCATGAAGTGATGGGACCAGATGCCATGATCTTAGGTTTCTGAATGTTGAGCTTTAAGCCAACTTTTTCACTCTCCTCTTTCACTTCCATCAAGAGGCTTTTTAGTTCCTCTTCACTTTCTGCCATAAGGGTGGTGTCATCTGCCTATCTGAAGTTATCGATATTTCTCCCGGCAATCTTGATTCCAGCTTTTGTTTCTTCCAGTCCAGCGTTTCTCATGATGTACTCTGCATATTAGTTAAATAAGCAGGGTGACAATATACAGCCTTGAAGTACTCCTTTCCTATTTGGAACCAGTCTGTTGTTCCATGTCCAGTTCTAACTGTTGCTTCCTGACCTGCATACAGGTTTCTCAAGAGGCAGGTCAGGTGGTCTGGTATTCCCATCTCTTTCAGAATTTTCCACAGTTTATTGTGATCCACACAGTCAAAGGCTTTGTCATAGTCAATAAAGCAGAAATAGATGTGTCTCTCAGTCATGTCCAATTCTTTGTGACCCCATGGACTATACAGTCCGTGGAATTCTGCAGGCCAGAATATCAGAGTGAGTAGCCTTTCAATTCTCCAGGGGATCTTTCCAACCCAGGGATCAAGCCCAGGTCTCCCGCATTGCAGGGGGATTCTTCACCAGCTGAGCCACAAGGGAAGCCCAAGGGAAGCCCAAGACTACAGGGTAGCCTATTCCTTCTCCAGTGGATCTTCCCTACCCAGGAGTCAAACTGGGGTCTCCTGCATTGCAGGTGGGTTCTTTACCAACTGAGCTATGAGGGAAGCCCAGAACCAACTGGAGAAAGGCAAATGTTCACCCTTAACCAGTCACATAGGATGCCATACTACTAATTAGCCTGCTGACATTGTCCCTGTTCTTCCCAACCCCCTCTACCCATCTGTTTTGCTAGAAGTTTGTCAGTTTTACTGATTCTCTTAGAGAACTAACTCTTTGTTTCATTGATTTTCTCTATTGTTTATCTCTTTTAAATTTTATTGATTTCTCCTTTTTTCTTTATTATTTTTTTCAATTTATTTTATTTTATTTTTTAATTTTTATTTTTACTTTATTTTACTTTACAATTCTTTATTATTTCCTTATGCTTGTTTTGGATTAATTTATCTTTTCCTTGTCTAGGTTTTTCAGGTAGAAGCTTAGATAATCTATCTTAGATTTTATTCTTTTTTTAATATTTGCATGTAGTGCTAAAATTTCACTGTCAATACTTCTTCGGCTGTGTCCCCCCAATTTTGGTATGTTGTATTTTCATTTTTACTCAATTCATGAGAAATTCAATGATTTCCCTTGAGACATTCTCTATGACCCATAGATTATTAAGAAGTGTGTTGTTTGGTTGCCAAATGTTTGGGAATTTTCCTGTATCTTTCTGTTATTTATTTATACTATTATTTCATTGTGGTTGGAGAACATACTCTTTATATTTCAGCTTTTTACATTAGATTTGTTGAGTTTTTTTAGGTCGCAAGATTTGGACTTACCTGGTATATATTCCATGGACACTTGAAAAGAAGTATATTCTGCTCTGGTTGGGTGGAGTGTTGTATAGCTGACTATTAAATCCTACTGGTTAATGGTGTTATTGAGTTCTTCTATATATCTGCTGATTTTCTGGCAAGTTATTCTACCAGTTGTTGAGAGAGGAATATTGACGTATTTAACAATGTTTCTAGATTTGTCTCTTTTCTTTTTAGTTGTGATTTTTGTTCCATTTATTTTTCAGCTCTGTTAGTTGGTACATATACATTTATGATTGCTATGTCTTCTCGGTAAATTATCCTCTTCATCAGTAGATAATGTTTCTCTGCCTCTGGTAGTTTTCTTTGTTCAGAAGTCTGTCCACTTTATCTGATATTAATATAGCCATTATACTTTGATTAATGTTTGCATAATACATCTTTTTCCATCCTTTTACTTTCAAGATGACTATGTCTTCTTTGAAATCAATTTCTTTCAGATAGTTATAGTTGGGTCATGATTCTTAATCCACTTTTTATCTGAACTGTTTTGTCACTGGTGTGTTCAGATGACCTTCTGTGTCTTAGTTTTTGTGTGTAGATCACTTGCTTTACTGTCTTGATATTTTAGGGCTTAGCCTTCTATATTATTTGATTTTTTGTTGTGCTTTTTTTTTGGTCTCCTATGTTTTTCCCTCTAACCTCCTGTGAGTTATTCAACATTTTCTAGGATTAAACTTCAATTTATCTGCAGTGCTGTGTGTGTGTGTGTTAGTTGCTCAGTTGTGTCTGACTCTTTGCGACCTCATGGATGTAGCCTACCATGGAATTCTCCAAGCAAGAATACTGGAGTGGGTAGCCATTCCTTTCTCCAGGGCCTTCTGTCAACCCAGGGACTGAACCTGGTCTCCCGCATTGTAGGAAGATTCTTTTACGGTCTGAGTCACAAGGGAAGCTCCTATAGTGTTTAGATGTGTCTTACTGTATAGCTGTTTTTATATGGTTGCTCCAGTTATTGCATTATACATAACACAGTCGACTGGTAATATTATTTTACCTTTTTGAATGAAGTGTATAAATATTGCCTCTCTTTACACCTATTTATTCTCGCCAATCATAAATAACTTTTCTTTAGTATTTCCTCCATGTGTGTTTAGAGCCTCATTAGACAGTGTTATAATTATTTCCAGATATATAATTATATTATATTATTATATAACATATATAACATGCTATATTTTCACCAAATATAACTGAAGTCTACTGTATTTATCCATACTTTTGCTTATTGTATTCTTTATCCCTTCTTGTTGTTTCAAGACTCCTTCCTTTATAATTTTATTTCTGTTTATAGAGCTTCCTTTAGACATTGGGATAGGTCTTCTGGTGACCACGTTCTTAGTTTCCTTCATCTGAGAATGTCTCAATTTTGTCTTTACTAGTGAAGGCTTCTGGATTAATGGCTCTTCTCTTTCTGCAGTTGAAATACATTGGATTATCTCCTTCTGGCTTATAGTTATATCTGGAAACTAAAAAAATTGTAACATTGTGATTTTATGTTTCATTCTAAAAATTATTTTGTATCCAACACTTAAAAGTTGAAGGATAGCTGATTGACAATGTTATGCTAATTTCTTCTGTAAAGTGACTCAGTTATACATATATAGACTTTCTTTTTTACTTTCTTTTCCATTATGGTTTACCCCTGGATATTGAATATAGTTCCCTGTGCTATTCAATAACACAGGGAATTTTTAAATCACAATTCTGTGTTTTTTTAAAAAGCCAAATTTCATACAGTTCAAGGCTGACAACATATGAATCCTCTTCTGTACATCATCATAATGCTTTGAAATTCAGCCACAGAAGGTCAGTAAAAATGAGGGGCGTGTTAATGAGAACAGTGAACTTCTCCGTAGTTCTCTATTTGGCCTCTGGAGGGCACTGCTGCTTAAATTGGAAATGGCTTTTCTGTAAAAGAACCTCAGAAAACCCCTATGGTTTAAAGAGATAGTCTGACCATTTTTCACACAGTGAGACGTAAAGCATCTCAGACACCAGAGGTAGGCGTTTTGTTAAGACAGCGTCTCTTCCTAACAACCTCCCTACAACCTCCATCAGAAGAAATATAAATCCTTTGTCATTCTTATTCAGAGAGACCTGGGTTCAAGTCAGCCAGTCTTCAGACTCATTTGTGGGGAACCTGTTAGAAAGGAGCTCACTGCCGCTTCACTGCTCCACTATGACCTTGGCGTTCACCTTGATGCTTGAGATGCTCCTGTTTCTGAGTGAGTACTGCTCCATTTTACTCCTTTGTCCACACGTGGAATAGTGCTCCGTGTTGAAGAGAGACTTTTTGTTTTAGCTGAGTTCACTGATTCAGCATTGATGTTTCATCAGGAGCTGGAGCCCAGTCAGTGACCCAGCCTGATGATCACATCACTGTCTCTGAAGGAGCCCGTCTGGAGCTGAAGTGCGACTACTCATCTTCTTTTTCACCATACCTCTTCTGGTACGTGCAGTACCCCAACCAAGGACTCCAGCTTCTCCTGAAGTACGAGTCTGGAGACAATCTTGTTTCAGGCATCAAAGGTTTTGAGGCTGAATTGAGGAGGAGTGAGAAGTCCTTCCACCTGAGGAAAATACCAGCTCATTGGAAAGACTCGGCCAAGTACTTCTGTGTGCTGAGTGACACAGTGCCTGGGACTGCAGGAGGAGCTGAACACAAACCTCAGGACACCGTAGCTCAGCCTTTGTTATGTTTAGGAAGTTGGCATGCTCTGTGAAGGCGAACAGTACAGGCAATGCAGAATCCTGGAAGTGTTTGGTTCCCATGGACATCTTAGATTTTTCTTTTCTTCATTTCTTCTTGTCTTTTCTATTCTTTTTTATTTATCATTTTACAAAGGAAAGACTCCTGTTTTCCGAAATTTGGCATTTTTGTCCTCTAGAATCAGAATTCTAGAGAAAATGAGGCCATAGAATTTTCAACAAGCTGGAGAAAGTTACTTACTCTCATGTCATTTGGAATAGTGATGGGCTGAGATATAATAGCTTGAGGTTAGCCATGTGAGTTGATATAACACAAGTCAGAGAATTTGCTTTACAATATTAATCTCATCTCTAAAGCAAACAAAAAAACCCAGGACAATGGCTTGTTTCTAACTGCATTATCTCCAGACTATTTTGCTAGTATCCTAAGAGGCTTCTTTCCTTAAAGGACTTCAACTCTTTCACTAAAGCATTTGGGACTGGTGCAGCTAATCACAGCTGGCACTTAAGGATGTATATGGGTGACCTTTCCAAAGACAATATAGTGTGAAACAAAAAAAGGCTTCTTTATTCATCAGTCCCCAGTAATAGGCTTCCCAGGTGGTGGGGAATCTGCCTGCCAATGCAGGAGACGCAGGAGCATCCTCCTTAATGGGGAGGAAGATGAGGAGAGCCGTGAAGAGGTGGTTAAATCATCTTACGGGGCAGTTCTTCTGGGCCTGTGTTTATCTTTGGCCGGATCTCTCTCTCCTTTTCCCACAGGAGACCTGTTTCAGGGCACTCCTGAGCGACGAATGTGCATCTCTTCACCAGGATGGACTCCAGCACAGAGCTGTGTGGGCTGCTTGGCATCATCTGTTGTGAGGTGGTGCCACCTCCTTTTTGAGCTCCCAGGAGTCTTTCTGTGCCTGTGCAGTTTTCCTTGACCTCTTGACCTCATAAGTGGTCACTTTTTTACTCTAGCAGAGCTCAGCTCCTGCTGTTAATTGTCTTAGGTACTGAGGCTGAGCTCCCTTTGACAGGCTAATTAGCATGACAGGTTAATGAATCTGAGAGCCTAGGTGTTGGGGCAAGGGCTTTATTCGGAAAGCTGGCTGACCAAGAAGACGGCAGACTAATGTCCCAAGTAGTCATCCTGTCTGGGTCTGGACGCCAGGTTCTTTTACAGAACAGGGAAGGGGAAGGTGAGGAAACAAATTAAAAAGGCAAAATTAATCTTGTAAACATCTCCTGGAATGGCAAGCCTCAGGCAGGGGATGTATCAATTTCTTCTTTCCTCCCATCCACAGGTGGACAGGTCATGAACAAAAAGCACTTGAGCAGTCAGGCAGAGGGGCTGATTCTCTGAGGCAGCCTATTATGCACGATTATAATAACAAAAGCAACGAAAAGCAAGTCAAAGGAACAGTTCCACCAGGTAGAATTGGTCCTTCCCTCAGTGCTTGGTGTGTGTAGGTAAAACAAAGCTTAAATTTTACTCTGCTTGACACATACCAGCTGTCTAGCCCAGGGGCCCGTCTACCTCCTGCCTCCGAAACTCATCCTGAGGTTTCGAGTGCTCAGCCGGGTCTTACTCTTTGCCATCCTGTGGACTATAGCCCACCAGGCTCCTCTGGCCATGGGATTTTCCAAGCAAGAATACTGGAGCTGGTTGCCATTTCCTTCTCCAGGGGATCTTCCTGACCCAGGGATCAAACCCCCATCTCTTTCGTCCCCTGCATTGGCAAGTATATTCTTTACCGCTCCATCCGCTGAAAAATTCTTTTAAATGGGGATTAGTAATAATAGAGGAGAATAATTTTGTGTGAAGAAAAGCTAAATCATTATCGGCATATAAGAAGCATGCTTTTTGATGACTATTCCTTTCAATCATAGCTCTGCCTTATTCCTTGATTCAAGCATTAGACATTTATGACCACAATGCAAAATATCTATATTTGTGTTGATTGTTATTATCTTTATCTATGTCGTTATCTTTATCTGCTCTCAGGAAAGTCCCCTGGATCAAACCGGGAGTCATAAACAAAAGGTTAGATGGACAATTTTGAAGTATAGATACCAGCTTTTTCTGACTTTTTTCCACTTTTATTGCCTAAGATTTATTTATTAATATATATCAGAAGAAAATATGAACGTCATTTCACAAGTTCAAAATTATGTATAAAACATTGAATGTCACCTTTTTCCTCCACTCTCACCCCTCTTTAACCTGTTTTTAGTTCAGTTGAGACCAAGGGTGGGGCTTCCTGTCACAGAGTGTCAGCTGAGTAGGGTTTGTTGGCTGAGCTGATTGGTTGCAGGAACTGAACCATCCAGACAAATCATGACACTCACCACCCAGGGTTTGCTATGTATCTTGTGAATATTTTCCAACAACAAGGCAAAGAGTCATGAAAAGGCTAGTGGATACTGTGCTGGGGCTTTTGTTTGCCCAGGTTTTCTGTGAGTTGGGGCTGCCCCACAGGGGAATCTGAAGGAATGAGCAGCTCCTCTCTT
>NW_017189677.1:0-22500 GCF_001704415.2 Capra hircus | reverse complement strand
TATAACCAAGATGAAGAGACAGAGGGATACTCAGCAGGTAAAGGAACAGGAGAGTTGCCCACCAAACCAAACAAAAGAGGAAGAAGTAGGGAATCTACCTGAGAAGGAATTCCGAATATTGATAGTGAAAATGATCCAAAATCTTGAAATCAAAATGGAATCACAGATAAATAGCCTAGAGACAAGGATTGAGAAGATGCAAGAAAGGTTTAACAAGGACCTAGAAGAAATAAAAAAGAGTCAAAATATAATGAATAACGCAATAAATGAGATCAGAAACACTCTGGAGGCAACAAATAGTAGAATAACGGAGGCAGAAGATAGGATTAGTGAAATAGAAGATAGAATGGTAGAAATAAATGAATCAGAGAGGAAACAAGAAAAACGAATTTCAAAAAATGAGGACAATCTCAGAGACCTCCAGGACAATATGAAACACTCCAACATTCGAATTATAGGAGTCCCAGAAGAAGAAGACAGAAAGAAAGATCATGAGAAAATCCTTGAGGAGATAATAGTTGAAAACTTCCCTAAAATGGGGAAGGAAATAATCACCCAAGTCAAAGAAACCCAGAGAGTTCCAAATAGGATAAACCCAAGGCGAAACACCCCAAGACACATATTAATCAAATTAACAAAGATCAAACACAAAGAACAAATATTAAAAGCAGCAAGGGAAAAACAACAAATAACACACAAGGGGATTCCCATAAGGATAACAGCTGATCTTTCAATAGAAACTCTTCAGGCCAGGAGGGAATGGCAAGACATACTTAAAGTGATGAAAGACAATAACCTACAGCCCAGATTACTGTATCCAGCAAGGATCTCATTCAAATACGAAGGAGAAATCAAAAGCTTTACAGACAAGCAAAAGCTGAGAGAATTCAGCACCACCAAACCAGCTCTCCAACAAATTCTAAAGGATATTCTCTAGACAGGAAACACGAAAAGGGTGTATAAACCTGAACCCAAAACAATAAAGTAAATGGTAACAGGATCATACTTATCAATAATTACCTTAAACATAAATGGGTTGAACGCCCCAACCAAAAGGCAAAGACTGGCCGAATGGATACAAAAACAAGACCCCTCTATATGCTGCTTACAAGAGACCCACCTCAAAACAAGGGACACATACGGACTGAAAGTGAAGGGCTGGAAAAAGATATACCACGCAAATAGAGACCAAAAGAAAGCAGGAGTGGCAATACTCATATCCGATAAAATAGACTTTAAAACAAAGGCTGTGAAAAGAGACAAAGAAGGCCACTACATAATGATCAAAGGATCAATCCAAGAAGAAGATATAACAATTATAAATATATATGCACCCAATATAGGAGCACCGCAATATGTAAGAAAAATGCTAACAAGTATGAAAGGGGAAATCAACAACAACACAATAATAGTGGGAGACTTTAATACCCCACTCACACCTATGGACAGATCAACTAAACAGAAAATCAACAAAGAAACGCAAACTTTAAATGATACATTAGATCAGTTAGACCTAATTGATATCTATAGGACATTTCACCCCAAAACAATGAATTTCACCTTTTTTTCAAGTGCTCATGGAACCTTCTCCAGGATAGATCACATCCTGGGCCATAAATCTAAACTTGATAAATTCAAAAAATCGAAATCACTCCAAGCATCTTTCTGACCATAATGCATTAAGATTAGATCTCAATTACAGGAGAAAAACTATTAAAAATTCCAACATATGGAGGTTGAACAACACACTTCTGAATAACCAACAAATCACAGAAGAAATCAAAAAAGAAATCAAAATATGCATAGAAATGAATGAAAATGAAAACACAACAACCCAAAACCTGTGGGACACTATAAAAGCAGTGCTAAGAGGAAAGTTCATAGCAATACAGGCATATCTCAAGAAACAAGAAAAAAGTCAAATAAATAACCTAACTCTACAACTAAAGCAACTAGGAAAGGAAGAATTGGAGAACCCCAGAGTTAGTAGAAGGAAAGAAATCTTAAAAATTAGGGCAGAAATAAATGCAAAAGAAACAAAAGAGACCATAGCACAAATCAACAAAGCCAAAAGCTGGTTCTTTGAAAGGGTAAATAAAATTGACAAACCATTAGCCAGACTCATCAAGAAGCAAAGAGAAAAATCAAATCAATAAAATTAGAAATGAAAATGGAGAGATCACAACAGACAACACAGAAATACAAAGGATCATAAGAGACTACTATCAGCAGTTGTATGCCAATAAAATAGACAACGTGGAAGAAATGGACAAATTCTTAGAAAAGTACAATTTTCCAAAACTGAACCAGGAAGAAATAGAAAATCTTAACAGACCCATCACAAGTACGGAAATTGAAACTGTAATCAGAAATCTTCCAGCAAACAACAGCCCAGGTCCAGACGGCTTCACAGCTGAATTCTACCAAAAATTTTGAGAAGAGCTAACACCTATCCTCCTCAAACTCTTCCAGAAAATTGCAGAGGAAGGTAAACTTCCAAACTCATTCTATGAGGCCACCATCACCCTAATACCAAAACCTGACAAAGATGTCACAAAAAAAGAAAACTACAAGCCAATATCACTGATGAACATAGATGCAAAAATCCTCAACAAGATTCTAGCAATCAGAATCCAACAACACATTAAAAAGATCATACACCATGACCAAGTGGGCTTTATCCCAGGGATGCAAGGATTCTTCAATATCTGCAAATCAATCAATGTAATTCACCACATTAACAAACTGAAAAATAAAACCATATGATTATCTCAATAGATGCAGAGAAGGCCTTTGACAAAATTCAACATCCATTTATGATAAAAACTCTCCAGAAAGCAGGAATAGAAGGAACATACCTCAACATAATAAAAGCTATATATGACAAGCCCACAGCAAACATTATCCTCAATGGTGAAAAATTGAAAGCATTTCCCCTAAAGTCAGGAACAAGACAAGGGTGTCCACTTTCACCGCTACTATTCAACATAGTTCTGGAAGTTTTGGCCACAGCAATCAGAGCAGAAAAAGAAATAAAAAGGAATCCAAATTGGAAAAGAAGAAGTAAAACTCTCACTGTTTGCAGATGACATGATCCTCTACATGGAAAACCCTAAAGACTCCACGAGAAAATTACTAGAGCTCAAAAATGAATATAGTAAAGTTGCAGGATATAAAATCAACACACAGAAATCCCTTGCATTCCTATACACGAATAATGAGAAAGCAGAAAAAGAAATTAAGGAAACAATTCCATTCACCATTGCAACGGAAAGAATAAAATATTTAGGAATATATCTACCTAAAGAAACTAAAGACCTATATATAGAAAACTATAAAACACTGATGAAAGAAATCAAAGAGGACACTAATAGATGGAGAAATATACCATGTTCATGGATCAGAAGAATCAATATAGTGAAAATGAGTATACTACCCAAAGCAATTTACAAATTCAATGCAATCCCTATCAAGCTACCAGCCATATTTTTCACAGAACTAGAACAAATAATTTCACAATTTGTACGGAAATACAAAAAACCTCGAATTGCCAAAGCAATCTTGAGAAAAAAGAATGGAACTGGAGGAATCAACTTGCCTGACTTCAGGCTCTACTACAAAGCCACAGTCATCAAGACAGTATGGTACTGGCACAAAGAGAGAAATATAGATCAGTGGAACAAAATAGAAAGCCCAGAGATAAATCCACACACATATGGACACCTTATCTTTGACAAAGGAGGCAAGAATATACAATGGAGTAAAGACAATCTCTTTCACAAGTGGTGCTGGGAAAACTGGTCAACCACTTGTAAAAGAATGAAACTAGATCACTTTCTAACACTGCACACAAAAATAAACTCAAAATGGATTAAAGATCTAAATGTAAGACCAGAAACTATAAAACTCCTAGAGGAGAACATAGGCAAAACACTCTCAGACATAAATCACAGCAGAATCCTCTATGATCCACCTCCCAGAATTCTGGAAATAAAAGCAAAAATAAACAAATGGGATCTAATTAAAATTAAAAGCTTCTGCACAACAAAGGAAAATATAAGCAAGGTGAAAAGACAGCCTTCTGAATGGGAGAAAATAATAGCAAATGAAGCAACTGACAAACAACTAATCTCAAAAATATACAAGCAACTTATGCAGCTCAATTCCAGAAAAATAAACGACCCAATCAAAAACTGGGCCAAAGAACTAAATAGACATTTCTCCAAAGAAGACATACGGATGGCTAACAAACACATTGAAAGATGCTCAACATCACTCATTATTAGAGAAATGCAAATCAAAACCACAATGAGGTACCACTTCACACCAGTCAGAATGGCTGCGATCCAAAAATCTGCAAGCAATAAATGCTGGAGAGGGTGTGGAGAAAAGGGAACACTCCTACACTGTTGGTGGGAATTGGGAATGCAAACTAGTACAGCCACTATGGAGAACAGTGTGGAGATTCCTTAAAAAATTGCAAATAGAGCTACCTTATGACCCAGCAATCCCACTGCTGGGCATACACACCGAGGGAACCAGAATTGAAAGAGACACATGTACCCCAATGTTCATCGCAGCACTGTTTATAATAGCCAGGACATGGAAACAACCTAGATGTCCATCAGCAGATGAATGGATAAGAAAGCTGTGGTACATATACACAATGGAGTATTACTCAGCCATTAAAAAGAATTCATTTGAATCAGTTCTGATGAGATGGATGAAACTGGAGCCGATTATACAGAGTGAAGTAAGCCAGAAAGAAAAACACCAATACAGTATACTAACACATATATATGGAATTTAGGAAGATGGCAATGACGACCCTGTATGCAAGACAGGAAAAAAGACACAGATGTGTATAACGGACTTTTGGACTCAGAGGGAGAGGGAGAGGGTGGGATGATTTGGGAGAATGGCATTCTAACATGTATGCTATCATGTAAGAATTGAATCGCCAGTCTATGTCTGACTCAGGATACAGCATGCTTGGGGCTGGTGCATGGGGATGACCCAGAGAGATGTTGTGGGGAGGGAGGTGGGAGGGGGGTTCATGTTTGGGAATGCATGTAAGAATTAAAGATTTTAAAATTAAAAAAATAAAAAAATAAAATAAAATTTGATCATATTTCCTTTGGTGTACATTACAAACTTAATTTATTTTATAACTGAGAATGTGTGCCTCTTAATTCTTTCCACCTTGTTCACTCCTACACTCACTCCTCTCCCATCCAGTGACCACTAGTTGTTTCATTGTGTCTGTGAGTCTGTTTCTGTTTTGTTATATTTGTTTGTTTTTTCAGATTTCACATATATGTATTAAAACATACAGTTTATTTGTCTCACTCTGACTTATTTCAATAAGTATAATACTCTCTGGGTCTATCCATGTTGTCCCAAATGGCAAGATTTTACTTTTCTTATGGTAATATTTCACTATTTATATCTATATTGCTCTATCTATCTGTCTATCATCTAGATCTTCTTTCTCCATTCATCTATGATATGAATGAGCACAGAGATGTCTTCAATATCTTCACTATTGTAAGTAATGTTTCTGTGAGCACTGGGGCGACTATATATTTTGAACTAGCTCTTTTGTTCTCTTTGGATAAACATCCAGGAGTGGAAGTTCTGGATCATGTAGTAGTTCTATTTTTAATTTTTTAAAAATAATTGTCAGTCAGTTTGCTGTTATCTTTCCCACCACAGCCACCAAGATAGTATCCCAGTCTCTATCTCTCCCCCCAAAAGGTGCTGCCTCCTTTCTGAGCAACTGAGGAAAGATAAGACTCCAGGTCTCAGGCATCATTCCATTTGTAATCTGGGGAGTGCAGAGTGGAGAGAATCTCCATACTGCTTTCCACAGAGGCTGCACCAGTCTATATTACTACCAACAGTGTACAAAGATTCCCTGCTTTCCACATCCTCACCAACCCTTGTTATTTCTTGCCTTTTTGATGACAGCCCTAGTAAGGTGATTTGCTCATTTGTTTTTCTGATTTGCATTTTATTGATGACTAAAGATATTGAGCATCTTTTCATGTGCCTGTTGGCCATCTGTATACCTTTTTCGGTAAAAGAGGTCCTCTGCCTAATTTAAAATAAGATTATGTTTTTGATATTAAATGCATAAGTTCTTTATATATTTTGGATATTAAATTCTTGTCAACATGTTGCTTGCAAATATCTTTTCCTTTTCAGATTTCCTTTTCTTTGTGTTAATGGTTTTCTTCTCTGTGCAAGAGTTTAGTTTGATTATAAAAAATATTATAAAGATGAATGTCACAGAGCATAGTGTCTATATTTTCTTTTAGGAGTTTCATGATTTCAGCTGTTACATTTTAGTCTTTAAAACATTTTGAGTTATTTTTATTCATGCTGTGAGAAAAATTTCTAGTTTCATTCTTTTACATGTAGCTGTTCAGTTTGCTCAAAACCTACTTATTGAAGAATCTGTCCTTGCCCCCACTGTATATTCTTGCCTCTTTTGTCATAGATTGATTGATCATAGGTGTATGGGTTTATTTTGGTTCTATTTTGTCCCATTTATCTATGTCTGTTTTTGTGCCAGTACCATACAATTTTGGATTACTATGACTATGTAGCATATTTTCATATCAGAGAGTGTAGTATTTTCAACTTTTCTCCTTTTTTCTCAAAATTGCTTTGGCTGTTGAGGTCTTCTATGGTTCCATACAAATTTTAGGATTATTTTTTCTAGTTCTATGAAAAATGCCATGGGTAACTTGATGAGGATTGCATTGACTCTGTAGATTGCTTTGGGTGTATGGATATTTTAGCAATATTAACTCCTCCAGTCCATGAACACAAGATATCTTTCTATTTATTTGTATTGTCTTCAATCATTTTTATCAATTCTTACAGTTCTCAAAGTACAGGTCTTTCTATTCCTTTGTTGAAATTATTGCTAATTATTTTATTCTCTTAGATTCAATTGTAAATTGTTTTCTTAAATTCTTTTTCTTATAATTCATTATTAGTATATATAAATGCAAAAGATTTCTATATATTAATTTCATACTCTGCAACTTTACTGAGCTTTACTTTCATTTATTTATCCTAATAGATTTTTGATGGTACCTTCCGATTTTCTATACACAGCATCATGTCATTTGCAAATAGTGGCAGTTTCTTTCTTCACACTTGGATGCCTTTTCTTTCTTTTTCATATCTGATTGTTATGGCTAGGACTCCCAGTACTATGTTAAATAGAAGTGGTGAGATTTGCAGACTTGTCTGTTTAAGGTCTTAGAGAAAAAGCTTTCATTTTTTAAAACAATTGATTGTGATGTTAGCTGTTGGTTTGTCATAAATAACCTTCATTATTTTGAAGTACATTTTCCCCATATCAGGTTTATCGAGAGCTTTTATCATGAGTGGATACTGAATTTTGTCAAATGCTTTTTCTGCATCTACTGAAGTAATTATGTGGTTTTTATCTTTCATTCTGTTGTTGTGGTATATCACATTGATTGATCTGAGGATACTGAATCATCTTTGCATACCTGGAATAAATCCTAGATGATCATGATGTAGGATTACAAAGGGTCTTTTTAGAATAGTTCTAGTTCACTTGCTTATTGTTTCATTCTGTTGGGGTCTTAAATATTGCTGTACAGTTGTTGTCTCAATAATAGATTCAATAAACAGTGCAAAAACAAAAACAAGCTAAACTCATGTCATCAGTGTGCAGACAAAAAATAAAAAGACAGCAGTATTAAGTGTGGGCAAAATATATAACACAATTTTCTAATTTAGAATCTATTTAAAGACATGGTCTCTTCAGTATAAAGGGCTCTTCTTGATTTGATGTTGACATTATGGGAAAAAAGACAACTCCTTACACTGATTCAGTCTGAGGGTCAATATTTCAACAAGGCAAAATCTCCTCCTGTCTCAAGAAATCACTGGTTCAAGATGAAGACTTGGTTACTTATTTCAGTGCTCTGATTGATGTTCATAGGTGATGAACATGAATTTTTAGGAAGCTATATACATTTTTTTCAGCATAACTTCTTTCTATGGCCACAAAGGGGCAATGCTGCTTTGGAGATTACTGTAATGCTTGTCCCATAAACACATATTCTTCAAGTAGCCATAAAGGATCCCCTAAAAATCTACTAACTTATTATCTCCTATTATGGTTCTGTTTACATCTATCAATCATGTATGAATGTATGTAAGTTTCTATCTATTCATCCATCTATCTAGGTAGTATCTATGTATACTGTAGTCTAATACTTTGAAAATACGGCTTTGAAAATCAACACTTCTCTTAATGATGCATGTTGTCCTCAAGGATATGGCCACATGTAGCTTCTCTAATATAAATGTATACTCCACTTAGTTAATCTGTGCCTAGAGTTCATGTCCTCCACCTTTATGGGAAATGTAGTAGTGGTGTAAGTTCCAGTTCAAGTATCGCCTCCATTAAAACTGTTACCTGGCTGAGTTGAGAAGCAGAGTTTATTACGTTTTTCTTTGTCATATCTTAGAGATACGCATTTCTCCTTAGTAGTTTTTTTCTGATTGTACTTGAGTATTGGGCCTCAGTTAACTGAAGATGGGCACTGTCTCTTTCCTTCTTGAGATCCAAGTATTGAATATTAAGTAGTCACTTAGCAGCACTCATTAAATATATATTGAGATGCATTCATGAATGAATAAATGAAAAAGAAAGCATATCAGAAGTCTAACAAACAATAAAATTTCCCCTTAGAATGTTGGGGTAGATGGGATTAGCCTGAGGAATGAGAACTTTTATTATTTCTCCTGTTGGACTGTCATGATGTTTTCTTTGATCGAATTTGAGATGACATCAAATACAGAGAGAAAATTCTGGGCTTCTAAAACATGTGTTCCTTATTTATTTTAACTTTACAAATAGACGGGCAAAGAGTGGGAACAGCAGCAGACTTTATTTTGGGGGGCTCCCAAATCACTGCAGATGGTGACTGCAGCCATGAAATTAAAAGATGCTTGTTCCTTGGAAGAAAAGTTATGACCAATCTAGACAGCATTTTAAAAGGCAGAGACATTACTTTGCTGACTAAGGTCCATCTAGTCAAGGCTATGGTTTTTCCAGTAGTCATGTATGGATGTGAGAGTTGGACTGTGAAGAAGGCTGAGCACCAAAGAATTGATGCTTTTGAACTGTAGAGTTGGAGAAGACTCTTGAGAGTCCCTCGGACTGCAAGGAGATCCAACCACTCCATCCTAAAGGAAATCAGTCCTGAATATTCATTGGAAGGACTGATGTTGAAGCTGAAACTCCAATACTTTGGCCACCTGATGAGAAGAACTGACTCAATGGAAAAGACTCATGCCAGGAAAGATTGAAGGCAGGAGGAGAAGGGGACAACAGATAATGAGATGGTTGGATGGCATCACTGGCTTAATGGACATGAGTTTGAGTGAACTCTGAAAGTTGGTAATGGACAGTGAGGCCTGGTGTGCTGCAGTCCATGGGGTCGCAAAGAGTAGTACATGACTGAGTGACTAAACTGAACTCTCTTCTCCCTTGTAAAATAATGTAATCCCTGTTAAGATATCAAGTTGTCCTGATACATGATTTTTAACCTTCTTGGAAATGTGAAGAAAGGGGAGAGAACTTCTAAACTAAGCATATTCCATGTGTAAGGAGGGGATTTCTGCTTTTCGATGAAAGTAATTTTGAGCAAGTCTAAGATAGAGAAAATCGGAAAGTGCTTGTTTTGAAAAAAATAGCTTTAGTTGAAAGTACTTGTGAGAAGGTGGGGCCTCTTGAAAGAATTAAAGCCGATGCGAACCTTAAGTCAGAGTTCTAGCTGGCTAAGGAGACCAGAAGAAGAGCCTGAGCTGTGATTGAACTTTGGTGCCAGGAATAATGGACAAGATGCTGGGAGCATCATTCTTAATTCTGTGTCTTCAAGTAGACGGTGAGTTATGATGGAGAAACCCTAGGATATCTCACTAATTTGGGGGAGTGAGAAAATTGGAGTATGGACAAATTCATGCAGATAGAAACTTAAGGAAATATCAGTTTGTGGGCCTAATGACTTTTTATCTCTGTAAACAGGGGTGAGCAGACAACAGAAGGAAAAAAGCAGCCAAGAGCAGGTGAAACAGAGCCCTCAATCTTTGACAGTCAAGGAAGGAGAGTTCCATTCTGAACTGTAGTTATGAGAACAGTTTGTTTGACTACTTCCCATGGTACCAGCAATATCCTGGTAAAGGCCCTGCACTCTTGATAGCCATACGTTCGGTTATGAATGAAATGGAAGATGGAAGACTCACAGTTTTGCTCAATAAGAGTGCCAAACAGCTCTCATTGCACATTGCAACTTCCCAGCCTGGAGACTCAGCCACCTACTTCTGTGCAGCAAGTGCACAGTGCTCCCCAGACACCTGCAGGCTGTACCCAGATCTGCAGCCCAGGCTCCAGACACACCCTGCTGTGCAGATGAAATATACACATATACATGTTTGTGCATAAAAGTCCTAATATAAGGAAACGGAAATTATACGGAATTTATTCTTTCACCAAATTGGAATTGATAGAGAAAATCAATTGTGAAAAAATGTCTCTAAAAACTCCCAAACACTTGGAATTTAGGCACTAAATTTAAAACAACTCATACATATGTTTAAGAAGCAGTTACAATGACTGTTAAAAAGTATTTGAAAGAAAATATAGAGAGAACACAAACATATACATATGTATGCTGCTGCTGCTGCTGCTGCTGCTGCTGCCGCTGCTGCGTCGCTTCAGTCACGTCCGACTCTGTGCGACCCCATAGATGGCCGCCCACCAGGTTCCCCCGTCCCTGGGATTCTCCAGGCAAGAAGACTGGAGTGGGGTGCCATTACCTTCTCTGACATATGCATGAGGCACAGCTAAAATAATACATAGAAGGAAATTTATCTCTTTTAAGTACTTTTATTACCAAAGAAAAAAGGTTGAAAAAAATTATCTAACCTTTCAACAAAAGAAGATAGAAAAAGAAACGTAAAACCCAATATAATCTAAAAGAAAGGTAAAATTAAAAATTCAGATTGGTGAACTCTAAAGCAAACAATAGAAATAATCATTAAATATGGTTACTTTTCTTAAAATGATTAATATTATTGATCTATTCCTAGCTAGAATTATCAAGGGAGTTATCAATATAATAAAAGAAAATATGAATTATACACATGAGAAAATCATATGCAGTGTGAAAATGGTAATAAAGCAATATTATTAATAAATTTTTGCCACTGGGTAATACTATAGTAATAGACTCACACAAGGAGAAAGCTGATTAATAAAACTGATCTGTTTCTAGGTAGAAGTATCAAGGGAAAAAGAGAAAAAGCATAAATTATGAATATAAAGAATGAAAAAGTAAACCATACTACAGATGCTAAAAGGATAATTAAAAAATCATTGGTAAGTTCATGTCACTGAGTAAGAGTATAGAAGTCAACCCATACAAGTGGGGAAAATTGATTTTTTTGACAAAGGTGCAAAGACAATTCAACAGAGGACAGTTTTATCAGCAAATGATACTGGGACAAGTGGATATTAATATGCAAATGGTTGGAACTTGGCCTAAATCTCACACCTTATACAAAATATTGAATTCAGTCTCAAAATGGATCATACATTCAAATGTAAAACTATAAATATTCTAGAAGAAACCATAAGAGAAAATCTTTATAATGTACAGTTAGGCAAAAAGATTTTTGACATGACACCAAAAGCACAATCCATAAAAAAAAACTTAGATTTCATTAAAATGAAAAATGATTTGCTTGCTCTGTGAAAGTTATTAAGAGGATGAAAAAGACAAACCACTGAATGGCAGGAAATGTTTGCAGACTATATTTCCATCAAAAGAGTGGTATTCAGAATACAATGGACTCCTAAACTCAGCAGGAAGAAAACAAACAATCCAGTTGAAAAATGAACTAAAGACTAACACAGGCACTTTACCAAAGAGGATATGTAGTAGGGATAAAAGCATATAAATAAGTATATGAGCAAATGTTCAACATCAATAGCCGTTAGGGAATGTAAATTAGAGACACAATGAGAGAGCACGCCACGACTGTCATAAAGGCTAAAACTAAAAGTACTGACAATACCAAGTTCTGGCAACGGTGCAGAGAAAACTGGATCACTCATGCATTGCTGGTGGGTGAATGGTACAGTCATTCTGGAATACGGTACATCAGTTTCACAGAAACTTAAATATCCACTTTCCTTACAACTCAGCAATCACACTTGTGGTATTGATGCTTGAGAAATAAAAAAAAACTTATGTTCATACAAAAATCTGTAGATGAATATTCATGATAGCTCTATTTGTGATGGCCCCAAACTGGAAACATCTTCAATGGGTAAACTGATGGATAAATAGACATATTATTTATAGATCTTCCTCAACTTATGATGGAGTTATGTTCTAATAAACCATTGTAAGTTGAAAATATTGTGTTAAGGAGAAAAAAGCATTTACTACATCTAACCCTCCGAACATCTTATTTTAGCTTTATTATGCTCATTACATTAACTTACAGTAGGAAAAATCATCTAACACAAAGTTTATTTTACAGTATAGAAAAATCTCATGTAATTTATTGACTGCTGAGCTGAGAGTGAAAAACAGAAAGGTTGTGTGGGTGCAGAAAGGTTATTTATGCTCGTGATTCTGGGGCTGACTAGAAGCTCAGCTCACTCCTAGCATCACCTGAGAATATCAGGCTGCATGGTGCTAGCCCAGCAAAAGATCAGAATTCAAAGTGTGCTCTCAACTGAATGGCTTTCTCACCACCATAAAGTCAATAAGCATAAGTAAAACCATCCTTAGTTGGGGAAAGTCTGTAGTGATTAAAAGGAACAGACAGACTACTGAGACATGCAATCAGCTAGACTGATCTCAAGAGTATTATGCTGAGTGGAAAAAAGTCTATCTCAGAAGGCTACTTGATGTATAACACATTGGATAGTATGGTTATGATCCATAATGATTCCATACATAAGGTATGATTCTACTTACATGACATTCTTAAAAGGAAAAATATAGAAATGAAAAGGAGAGCAGTAGTTGCCAGGGGTGATCAGGGATTGCAGGGATAAGAACGTGTGCAAAGGGACAGTTTTTAGAGTGATGGGACAGTTCTGTATTGTGATTTCTGTGACAGTTACAAGAACCTACACATGTGATAAAGGCTCATAGACTTATGCATCAAAAAAGTGCCTGTAAAAACTGGTGAATCAGAGTAAGTTCTGAGTTTTGATAAAAATTTATCAGTATCAATTTCCTTATATTTATATCTGTAATTATTCTGTTAATATATATATTTCATTTTATCATGCTACTGCCTAGGCTGCTGTGGGCATCCATGGTCTCTTCTACTTAGTTATAAATAATTGCAAACCAGGGCATCGGCTGCCTGTCTGCACTCCAAGGCGAAATGAGACAGAGGAGTAGACATCTCAACTAAATACACACTTTTATTCCTGCATCACTAGTTATTTTGTCCTAAAATTAAAGGACTGGCACCATTTCAGAGAACTTGTCTGTACTTTCCTTTCTACTTGTCTATTTACCTTTGACTATTTTATGTTAATTCTTCCATTAAAACAATGAAACCAGGTGGAAAATTGACAGTTACATTCTACATGGTCTGGTGACAGTGTACAGAGCTTCAGTCACCAGCTTCTGTGGTATTGACAGGTACCAAGTGTCTGCAGCCTGTAGGTACCAAGTTTGGCAGGAGTGCATTATAGCATTGTGTCACAGAAAGATCTGGCATGCTTCTATTGACTTTATTTTACAAAGAGAAAAATAATGAGCCACTAACAAGTGAGACTGAACTCTTTGGGCCAATGACATAGAAAACGTGACATGAGGACAACTCTAGGACACATGGTCTAAGAAGCATGATTCTACTTTGGGAGGCAGCAGGTCTGAATATCCTGATCCTTCTCAAAGTCTAATAAGTAAGACTCAATGTCAGCCTTACAGCTGGAAGACTCCACAAACTACTCTTGTGCAGTCTGGGAACTCACAGTGCTTGAAGTAATGGGAAAAGCTGTACAAAAAATGTTTTATTCCTGTTATAATTTCATAACACATAGATAATGGAATAGATTCCGAAAGTCAGAAGGACTGATTTGTTATTGTTTGATCTTGAAGTAACTTATTTACAGGAAAACTTAACTAGAGCCCTAGAACCAAGTAAATAAGAGATATATTAACTATTTGGATAAGACTGCCTTTCATTTAAAAAGATGAAGTTCTATGAGCTTCTTAAAAGAGTCGTTAGACACTGGATGGAGGAAAGTTGGCATAGGTTAAATGATGACCAGTAAATAGATTATAAGAAGGGTTCATGGCATATACTAAATTATGTTTTAAATGGGCTGGTAAAGTTATTCTGCTGATTAATTACCAATGTATGTCAACTTGTTTATTCTTCAGGTCTGCTCAACTCAAACCTTTCATGAGAATTGCTTTTTTCAGGTCCCTTTCAGATACTGCATAGGTCATTAGTGATCAGGTAATTCATGACCCGAGAAAGACAAGTAGACAAAATAAAGGTCTGTGGTGAGTCAGTTTCTCATCTGTGCACAGACCACGTGGTCTACAAGCATGACAACTCCCACTTCCTGTTGGGGGAGTCACACAGGTATTGGGTACTATGTATTTGGGCTGCCAGGCACTCAAAGACACTGAACTCTCAGCTTGAGGCAGAACTGACACATTCGTGCAGGGGATTCCATGCCTCATGCCGCTCTCCAGTCTGCTCTGGGTGCTCCTGGCCTTCCCCTTCTCTGGTAGGGAGGCTTGCAAACATGGGTGCGAGTGTTCAGGGTGAAAGGCCTGCACACAGGCACGCGGAGCTTCACAGGGACGTGGGGAGGAAAGGAGGATCGGAGGAAAGCGTATCTATTATGATTTCAGTTTGGATTTTCTCTGGGTCCCAAATTAGCCTAATTCCTACATTATTTTGTTTACTACTTCAGCTTAGTTTTCTGATTTTTTCCACAGGATCTGGTGTAGCCCAGAAAGTTACTCAAGACCAGCCATACGTAACCAGTCAAACAGGGCAATCTGTCATTCTGAACTGTCGGTATGAAGTAAGGTGGAGTGGGTACACGCACTACCTTTTTTGGTATAAGCAGCTTCCCAGTGGAGAGATGACTTTGCGTATTCGTCAGGAATCTTCTGGCCCGAATGCAAGGAATGGCCGCTACTCTGTAAACTTTCAGAGAGCACAGAACTCCATCAGCCTCACCATTTCAGCCTTATAGCTGGAAGACTCCGCAAAGTACTTTTGTGCAGTCTGGGAACTCACAGTGCTTGAAGTAATGAGAAAAGCTGTACAAAACCCCCCGAGCTTAATAAGAGAGAGCCCCCCTGCTGCAGGACCCCAGGTTGAAATGCATACCTGCAGACCTCAGACAAGAAGTGGTAGTCCTACGGTTGCTTCATCTGTGGTCTGGATCAGAGGATTTAATTTTAAACAAAGACTCCTTCCATGTCATTTGGAAACAGGTGTCCAGAGTAACTTTCTACTAATACATTCTCGGTCTTGAATTTTTGACTTTATGTTTTTAATTTAAATGTATTTATTTTAATTGGAGGCTAGTTACTTTACAACATTGTATTGGTTCTGCCACACATCAACATGAATCCACCACCGGCGTACACGTGTTCCCCATCCTGAACCCCCCTCCCATCTTCCTCCCTGTACCATGAAACAATCATATGGAACATACGTTGTCTAAAGTTGAATTCTTGCCCCATAATACGTCAAAGTGGCAGCTTCACCTAAAGACCCTCACATGGCAAACACAGGTCTAGTTATAGTTATCTGGAATCATGAAAATCATTCCCTTAGTCCTTTCCTCTCAGACTTTGTGTCACTGAAGTTACAGTCAGAAAAGCGGAACCACTAGTGGTGTCGAATAGGATATCAGTTATTGAGATTAGAACTCAGGCAATTGCTAGAGCTGGAGGAGTCTGTACAAAGCTGTTATCTTTGAATCTGGTGTTGAGACTGAATTCACTGCTAGCCAGCAAGAGTAACATTTGAGGGAAAGATGGGTGTAGACAAAAGCATGGATGAACTGTGACTCATAAGGACATACTAGAACCATGAGGATAATGGAACCCGCATAACACACTAAAGCTTGTCTCTGAGCTCCTTTAGTGTCTCACAAGAACAAGCGACCTTGAGGAGAAGAGTGTCACCTGCTGTTATGCTGCATGCATACTTGGCCCAAGACGACAGAAGATTTGGAGATCTGGTGGGAGGCGGAAGAGCTGTGTGTCACCAGTAAGATGACGTAGTGGATCAGCAGCAACATGTGTGAGTTGCCACAGTCCCTGGAGCCCGGCACCAGCCAGCAGAATATAAAAATATGGCTACCTCCTGACAAGTGCCTTCCAAATCGATTTCTAGATAGTTAGGCTGGGGCAGTACAAAGTTACTGCAATAGCTTAACTATTTAATTGATTTGTTAACTAGGCATCCATCAGTACCTCTTTTAACAACACAACTTTGTCATAAAGTCAACAGGAAAACTATTCTTCCTGCTGATATGATGCAATAATTCCTCATTCAACCAATATAAGTTAACTCCCTTCTGCAAAATTATACCAAGTTCATTTATCCATTTTTTGGGTGATGTTCTTTCCTCTTCTAGCTGAATCACACTCTTGCATTGAAACCTGTATCTTAATAACTGAGATACAATGAGATATAAGATTAACTTATATTAGCACATTGTATGTTACTACAGGCAAGAATATGAGACAAGGGATTTAAAAATAATTAATGTATGTGTAAATATATTCACATCAAAATGAAAAACATTAATAACTTTTTACTTTTTTGTTACTGATTGTAACAAAATTGTCGCTGGTATTTATAACTACTTCCGTTACCCATTCCATAACCTATTTGCTTATAGGAAGCACCTCCACTCACTGCTGTATTGGCTTCCTCCGCAACAAGGTCCTCATTCAGGAGCAATGTTACGTGAAATGCCATAAAGATGAATAAGGAATTCTGCAAGTGGGCCATCGTGGTTTTGGCAGAAGTTTGCAAGGCATTGAAGAAGAATCCCAGGGTCTATTTAAGTGGAAATAATCTTGCCATACCCACAGAAAGAGTGATATATTGTATTCTGGGAAACATCATTTGAATGATACCTGTTTTCTTATCAGAAGCAATAGCAGTCACCAAAAGAAAGCAGTTCTACAGTTCTTAAAGAAAACAAACAAAAAAAGCTTCATCCTTCAATCTAGTTCTATATACAGTATTGTAAAGTAAAATAAGATTAAATTTTAAAGAGTCTTTATTTAAAAAAAAAAACAACTGCCAAGAGGATAGAAAGTCAATTGCAGACTGGTAGACCATATTTGCAATGCATATTTCTAAAAAAGAACTCAAGTGCAGGATATATGAAAAGCTCATAAATCAAAAAGAAAAGAAGATAGTTAAACAGAATGGAGAAATCTTGGAGACCAATTTAGAAATATCATATCCAATAGCCAGTAAACATACAAAAATGACCTTGATTTTATTATTCATTAGGGAAATCAAAATAATACCTACCTCCTCTGGTGTTCCTTTCGTGTCTTTTCTGCCCTGAGAGTATATCAGTGTAGCTAGTAGCTAAAAGCCTAAAAGTATAGAGAAGAGTAATGAGTCTCAGGAGAATAAGTGATTAAATATCTTTCTAGAAACTCCCATCGCTGACTGATATGGAGGGGAAAAAGGAGTAGAAGGTTACAGACCTGGACATTGAAGGAAAGGTAGGTTTTACTAGAAAAAAAGAAAGTTGATATTTATTGTGCTTACTACATTTCAGGCAATGTAGGATGCATTTCAGATTCATTATCTAATTTAAATATCAAAACTATGATTTTATTGTTCCCAAGTTTTTAATCTGTGCGAAATGAGACATAACTTTTCTAACTGTGATGCTGCTAAGTCACTTCAGTCGTGTCCAACTCTGTGCGACCCCATAGACGGCAGTCCACCAGGCTCCCCCGTCCCTGGGATTCTCCAGACAAGAACACTGGAGTGGGTTGCCATTTCCTTCCCCAATGCATGAAAGTGAAAAGTGAAAGGGAAAGTCGCTCAGCTGTGTCTGACTCTTTACGACCCCATGGACTGCAGCCTACCAGGCTCCTCCGGTCCATGGGATTTTCCAGGTAGAGTACTAGAGTGGGGTACCATCACCTTCTCCGATATTTAAAGTCTAAACCACCCTAAAAACTACCCCTAAAATCATGCTTATGTAAAACCTGCCTGGAATAGATTAGATACAATGCATATAAACCATACATACCACTCTCTAGTATAAAATTTTTCAAAAAACATATGGACAATACAATAATTTATAAAGAACAGTTGTTTATATTAACACTGTAATAAAGCACAAACTCAGAAAAAAAGTGATCAAGGTATTACATCTCATGGATAAGGCAACTAATGTTGCCAACTATAGTATTCAAAATCCTTTACAAAAGGAGATAGCCTAATAAATTTTAGTTCAGAGTTTGTGTTACTTTTTCTTCTTTTTCTTTTCATCTGCTTCCATTTTAAGCTTAACTTCTTCAGCTGTAATAAGCATCTCTAATTTTTATTGCCAGGCAGTGTGTAACATCTTAGAGGGCTCCTAAAGAGAAAGGCTTACTATGGAGAAGCATTTGACCCCAGCGGGGGATGTCTTAATGGTGGTGACATTATCAGTTAAAATGGGAAGTTAAAGGGAATCAGGAAAGAAATGCCAAACCATAGATACAGTTGCCCCAGGATCAGTATATGAGGACATCATCCACTAACCAGTTAACAGTGCTGAATGTTTGTTGTTGTTCATCGCTCAGTCGTGCCCGACTCTGCGACCCATGGACTGCAGAATGCAGGCTTCACTGTCTTTGCACTGTTTCCTGGAGTTTGCTCCAACTCATGTCCACTGAGTCGGTGATGCCATCAACCATCTCATCCTCTGTTGTCCCCTTCTCCTCCTCTCTTCAATCTTTCCAGCATCAGAGTCTTTTTCAATGAGTTGGCTCTTTGCGTCAGGTGGCCAAAGTACTGGAGCTTCAGCTTCATAATCAGTCTTTCCAATGAATATTCAGCTGAATGCTTTAGCAAGTTTCTTATGCAATAGTGTCCTAGGAAGAATAAGTGGCTACAGAGAAAGAAGAGATATTATAACTTAAACACTCTAAACATGTTTCTATATCAAGACCTGTGTCCCTTGCTTTGCCCTCCCTACTGTGGCGCTATTACCCAGAACACCTACACGGTGTATCTCTGAACGTCCCTTACATCTTTACCCGAATGTTACCCCTTGGTGAATGCTTTATCTAAATGTTTCTATTTTCGCTCCTAGAGAATCAGGTTCCAGCACAGCCGATGCAGCAAGAATGAAAGCTGGGGCACTGCCACCTGGTGTCCCTCTCAAACACTTTGTGGGGGCTACACTAGCCTCCTTGCTCCCCTCAGTGATCCTGGGTCAAATTGTGCAGAAGCCCAGGCACCAATTTTAGATCCAGCCACACGGGGGCAGCATCCGCAAACCCGCCCTGCTTTTTAAGATGTGTGAGTAAAATAGGGGTAAGTCTGATTGGCTGTCTCAAAGGGCAGTCACTCCTTTCTGTTTTCTTTGCAAAAGGCAGTGTAGACCACAGAAACGTGTGTGGGGCTGCAAAAGCTTGTACAAGGGAAACCCTTTAGGAGCAGGCAGATTCAGCAACTCTTCCTGACGAGGGAGAAGAGGGAAATGCTGCTCATAGCACCAGTGCTGATCTTATGGATGCAAATACCACGTGAGTTTGGGTTTCCCTGATTGCTTCCAGAGAATCCTGCACAGTGGACTATGATCTGCAGGAAACTGTAGAATGAGATTTTCTGTTAGAGAGGAGGATGTTGAGACAAACTCAGAAACTAAAAAGTGGAAAGACGGAGGGAATTGGGCAGGGAGACATGGAAAGGAGAAAAATACACAAGAAGAATGAGAGAAACCTTTGGGGCTGAGAGAATAGACATGTGATTAGACCTTCTCTGATACTTCTCACCGTTTTCTCAACAGAAGTGAACGCACAACAGATAAGTCAAATTCCTCAATTCTTTTCTACAAGAAGGAGAGAACTTCACCACGTACTGCAATTCCTCAAGCACTTTAACCAACTTACAGTGGTATAAGCAGAGGCCTGGGGGAAGTCCTGTCCTCTTGATGATACTAGCTAAGGCTGGAGAAGTGAAGACGGAGCAGAGACTGACAGGTCGGCTTGGAGAGACCAGAAAGCACGGCTCCCTGCACCTCGCGGCTGCCCAGCTCTCAGACGCAGGAACCTACTTCTGTGCAGGCACAGTGCTCTGGAAGCACCTGCTGTCTGTCCCCAAACTCACTGTGGGCTCAGGGGTCGCTCCTCTTCATCTCTCCTCAGGGCAGGGGCCAGAGAAAGCTGAAGTCACGATATCTATGAAGAAATTGAATTTTTAATTTAAAAAAATCACTGGACTCAGACAGTGTTACTAGATAATTCTACCAATCTTTGAAGTGTTAGCATGAATTATGCACTATTTCTTCCAGGAAAAAAAAAAGAAGAAAAGAATCCCTCACTCATTTTATGAAGCTAGTGTTACCCTGAAATTAAAATCAGACAAAGATTATAACAGAAAACTGCAAAGAAACATATTTCATGAATATAGACATGAAGTTTCCTAAAAATATTAGCAAGTAAAATTCATCTATAGAAAAAGAGTAATATACCAAGCACAAATGGATTTTTTCAAGGATGCAAATGACTTCAAATTGAAAATCAGTTGATGAAATTCATCATATTAACAGGATAAAAAAGAAAAATTACATCATATTAATCTATGTAGAATAAACTTTTGCCAAAATTCAACAGTCAACTATGGTGAAGACTTTGAGAAACATGGGCATAGTGGGGAAGTTCCTCCGTAGCTAACAGTATGCTTACTAAGAAAGGACTGTATATGTTTCCCTAAGACTGGGAACAAGGCACGCACATCCACTCGCATCCTCTCCTTCAGCACAGAGCTAGATGTCAGAGCCAGTGCAATACAGAAAGCAGATGTAAAGACAGTCTTGGACCAGAAAAGAAGTGAAACTGCCAGGCAATATGATTATCTATATAGAAAATCTCAAAGAACATATCCCCCAAAACTCTCAGACCTATTGAGTTCAGCAACACCATAGGAAATAAGATAAATGTATGTAATCAACTATATTTCTATATATTAGCGATGGATATGTGGACCTTGAAATTAAAAGTATAATACCATTTACAATGACTCGAAAAAAGACCCTGAGTGGTCTTTTTTGTACAGAAAACATGTACAGAAATTTTAAGCTGAAAACTACAAAACACTGAAGAAAGAAATTAAAGAAGACAGATGACGAGACACCATGAGTTTGCAAACTGGAAATTTCAAAGCAGTAAACATGACACGTCTATCCAGATTTATATACACATGTTATAAAACTCCTGTTAAAATCCATCAGGATTTTAAAAAACAAATACAGGCAAGATTATTCTAAAATTTACATGAACAGGGAGAGACTCTGGAATACTTTTTAAAATCTTGAAGAAATAAGTCAGAACAATCGGTCAATCTGATTTCAGGCTAGAGTCATCGGGTTGTTTGGTACTGGTGCAGGGATAAACACACAGTTCACTGGAAATGAACAGAGAACCCATAAATAGATCCGCACAAATATACCCAACTGACATTTCCTGGCAAAGTGCCAAATAAATTCGATAGAAGAAGGATAACCCTTTCAACAGATAGTGTTGGAGAAAGTTGAAATCCATTGGCAGGAAAAATTAACCTTGATTCAGGTCTCATACTTCATACATAGATTCTTTAAAATGGATCACAGACTTAAACGTAAAATGTTAAATTATAAAAAATTTTAGGAAAAAATACAGGACAAAAGTTTGATGTGTGTATGGGCCAAGAGCCTTTGTACTTGACAACGAAACAACAGTCTATAAATTGTTTTTTTAAATGACAAACTAGACTTCAAAATTAAGATCTTTTGCCCTGCAAAGCAACTGTAAGAGCATGAAAAGATAAGCTCCCAACTGTGAAAAACTGTTATTTGGAAACCATATATTCCACAAGGAAGTAGTATCTAGAATATATAAATAACTCTGAAAGCTAAACAGTATTTAAATAAGGCAAACATTTCACTTAGATCATGGGCAAAGAGCTATTTCATGAAAGAAGTATACAGATAGCAAATAAGCATATATAAAAATATTCAACATCATAATCATTGAGAAATACAATTAAAACCACAATAAGATATCACTGAGAGCACAGTCTAGATTTTGTGGTAGCAGCACAAGGTGGGGGCTTCCCAGGTAGCTGAGACGGTTCTGCCTGCAGTGTGGGAGACTTGATTAGATCCTGGGTCTGGAAGATCTCTGGAGAAGGAATGACAAG